>NW_008688825.1:2497-30892 GCF_000695815.1 Acanthisitta chloris | reverse complement strand
GTCTGTGACCCTCCGGGCTGCAGCCACCATCCTCCACCACGGCACATCCCGCTGCCAACTCCTCCTCTTCCCACTGTCCTCCACCTCCTCAGTGCACACACAGGGTTTCTATCCAGGCTTGGCATCGTCCATCAAGAAAGAAAACAGCTGAGATCACTGGCGTGACAGGGTTTGCACCTGGCATGAGCTTGAGTTTTTTTATATATATATATATATGTACACACACAACACAGGAAAGATGGTACAAAGACAAAATTAATGGGAATCGGGTCAACATGACCCAACTCAAACAAGCTTATCATCATATTGCCACTTCAGTTGATTAGTTGCAACACTTCCATGATAAAGAAAGGGGGAACCCAAAACAAGGGACAGCAAACCTGGAGCAGTGCGACCCCCCGGCTCCGGGGGGGCTCCCCAGCACTGCTGCTCCCTCACTGCCTGACCCCATGGACATTTGGCAAAAGCTTACACATCCCTTGGAAAAACTGAGTGATTCCTCAAAGAATACTGAATTTAGGGACCAACAGGAGTGTAACACAGTTTGGGATGGAGGCGACAGGATTTCTGTGCACCCGCCTGGACAACACTTGGAGGTCGATACTAGTTTAACTAGAAATATAGGAAAGAGTCTGGATTAGTGTTTCTGTTCCTGCCTTTTCTTGCACAGGCAGTGGGGTGGGAGAGGGAGGAGGAAACAAACCTGACTCCACTTGTGTTTTACATCAGCATCTCCCAGGTGTGTCCAAAGATCAAGTTCTCCCTTGTTTTGGTTTTCCCAAAGTACAGCCACTACTATAGGGGCCACTGTAGGAGATTCCTCTTGGAGAACACAGAACAAAACCAATCACATGTTTTGGCAAAGGTATCAAACACTGACAAATGGAAAGACAACAGGGTGAGCCCCTTCCGGAGCACAGGATGTGAGGATTGCTGTCCAGCTTCCATACACTACAAATTGTCCACAAGAGGCATTTAACAAACGAGTCAAATCTTATTAAGCGCCTTCCCCTGCCAGAGCCATGAAAAACCAACAGAAAAAACACACCCTTCAGATCATAAGACCCAACTAGGCCCTTCTTATACATACAGTACATACATATATATAATATATATATATAAAATATACAGCTTACAGTTTTGGAGTCCTATTACAGTTAAAGCAGACTGAAAGGAGTGAGACTTTGTTTAGAGCTCAGATCAACAAATAAGACATCTCCTAACCCCAGTGGGAGACAGCAGGTTCCAGAGGCCTCTTCACCAAGCACAGGGTGTCTCTGCAGGCAGCGGGGGGAACGCTGCCCTGTCCCAGTCACAGCAGTGCCCTGTACCGAACCGTGGTGGGACTAACCGGCAAGCGATCCCGGCTGGAATCCATCCCCATTCCTCTGCAGCAGAGCAGCAGGACCCCGGGAAGCCTCCTCTGCCACCAGTCTCTCTCGGCCAGCTTTGTAAAAGCCAACGTGACTGACACGGCTGGAGGGATCGGGAGGCGCCGGAGCTCTCCGCAGGCTGGTCCTGAGGTTTGGTGAAGAAAACATCGTCCAACGCTTCTTCGGATCTCAGAGACGCCTGAAAATGTGCTCTTAAAACACAGTTGCTTGAAGTAAAGTCGAAAAGGTCACACACTGTGCAGCTAAGTGCAGCACGTCTGCTCTGCTCGGGGCCTGGCCCGAGCCTACGCACGAAGCCGGGGAGGACAGACTCAGCGAGACGAGCGCTTGTTTGAAGCCTACGAGAAAGTGCAGCTGGCTGAGCATTCCTAGAGCATGGCTGTTCTCTAAGGCAGTGCTTCAGGTGAGTCAGGAGAATAAGAAGGCCTAGTTCCATGGGTTCATTTCCTGGTACCAATCAAGGGGATTTCCGGATTCAAGAGCAGCCTGATCCGAGGCCAAGCGTCATGTCGCCACTGCTTCCAGGTAGCTCTGCAGCTTACGGACGGTCGTCTCATCCAAGGAGAAGAGGTCAAAGTCAAAGGTTGTGTTGGTGACGTTAAAATGCCCAGTTTCCTCGATGAGATTCACAATCTGCACAGGAAGGAGACAGGAAGGATGCACAGAGACCTCACAAAGGGTAAGTACAGCAGAGAGGGCAGCAGGTACAGAGAACACATGCAGTGCCTTCCCATCCCTTTACAACAGCCTTGGAGAGTGTCTTGCAACAGGAAAGGAATTCTCTCCCAAAAAAGTAAACCAGCTCCTCCTGCATGCCTGACTAGCTCAGTGCAGTGATGGGGGCACATTTATTTGTTTTTAACCAGAGAATCCTAGAATACCCTGAGCTGGAAGGGACCCACAAGCATCAGCTATCCAACTATAGACCATGCACAGGACACCCCAACAATCCCACCATGAGCCTGAGAGCATTGTCCAAACACTTCTTGAGCTCTGTCAGCCTTGGGGCTGTGACCACTGCCCTGGGGAGCTGTTCAGTGCCCAAACACCCTCTGGGGGAAGAACCTTGTCCTGATACCCATCCCAAACCCCCTGACACAGCTCCATGCCATTCCCTTTGGTCCTGTCCCTGGTCCCAGAGAGCAGAGCTCAGTGCCTCCCCTTGTGAGGAAGCTGTCAGTCAGACCAAGCTGTCAGTCAGACCAGGAGAGTCCAACTTGCAGAGGGAAGACACCCACACCACACTCCCATATCTTTTCCAACAGAAGCACTGCATGCACAGCTGATTTTTATGGGTTTTGTTTTCCTCCATATCTTTGCTTTCAAAGCGAAGCAGAATCTCTCAGGAAGGCTCAAGCATCCCAAGGGTCCAGCTGAGACCCCTGGGCACACAGGGAACAGCAGGTGACAAGGATCTCTACCTGCTGTAGCACGTTGCGCTCCCGTAGTGCCATGAGTCGCCTGTGAAGCTCCACCAGTTCATCCGTGTAGGCCTGCACAGGAACAGAAACAGTGATCCACATGGCATGTTTGAAGGTTGGCAAGTGATTTCCTTTGTGAGGATCAGAGGAACCTGATGCTCTTTCAGACAGCTCCTATTCCCAATCTTCCCCACCTTTTTACTACCTCCTCCATCCTTCTCAGGTTCTGAGAAACTGAAGACTTCACATAAGCACAGGTCTGAAGATCATCAGTGAGACTACTTAATGACACCTGCACCTGTAACCAGCTGCAAGAAGTGGCCAGAACCTTTGAGGACCTCAACAAGGTGAAGTTCACCTTAGTAGATTTCAGTATGAGCTCATCAGCAGGCTGTACTAGTTAACTACTCATTACCTGAAAATACCCACTATCAGTGACCAACACCCCAGCAAAGTGCTGAGCAATGGTTTGTGTTTAGGTAAGGAAAAATTCCTGGAGTGCACTGTATTCCCAGGTAGTTTTGCTTACACTACAATGAGAAATGCAGGAGTGTTTATATGCTCAACATGTTCATTGTTCTTACAAAGAATCCCAGAATGGTTTGGACTGGACTGAAAGCTCAGCTCATCTCATTCCACCCCCTGCCATGGGCAGGGAACACCTTCCACTAGCCCAGGTTGCTCCAAGCCCTGTCCAACCTGGTCTGGAACACTCCCAGGGATGGAGCAGCCACAGCTTCTCTGGGAAAGCTGTGCCAGTGCCTCAGCACCTCACAGGGAAGACCTTCTTCCCAATATCCAATTTAAATCTACCCTCCTGCAGCCTAAGGCCATTCCCCCTTGTCCAGTCTCTCCAGGCCCTTGTGAAAAGCCTGTCTCCAAAGAAGTCCCTCTCCATGTGACACACCTTGTCATATGTTCCCTTCTTCAGGATCTTCTCTGGCTTGTTACAGGACTCTGGGCTTTTTCTTCCAGATGCCTGAGGGTAAAAGAAATCCACGTCAGGGAGCAAAATGAGCTCCGACAACACGGTGGTGTCACGGCTTGGGGACACAGTACTGAACAGGGAGAAATGACCTGTCTGATAAGGACAGCCAAATAGGGAAAATTTGGTGCAAGTGAGAACTAACAGTGCAGGGACCAGAAGTGGTGGCAAGCAGCACTTTATGGGCAGATGGGAAGTCCTACCTTGTTGTTTGCTGGGGGCAGCTTCTGCCCAGGAGGAGGCTCTCGGCTCGGCGGGCAGGAGTCAGCACTGTTGTCACTGTCACTGTCACTGAGGCTCAGTCTGAAAAACCAGCAGCAGAGAATGAGCATCACCAGGGGACAGGAAACTCACTCAGCTGTCAACTGCACCACACAGAGCTAAGTGAAACTCTCTTCTTTATCACAGATGACTGTATTGTCTGGGAGACTCTGTCTGTCATTTCCAAGAATCCCTTTTTTCCCCTGCTGGTGTCATCTTTGCCATCTTCCATTCCCTGGGCTGAGCAGAGGACACACTACAGCTAGCATGTCATACACAGGTCCCCTAGAACAACCTGATTTTCACAAACAGCAGCTGTTCACTTCAGGAACTCATCCCAAGATCAGTGAGTACCTGCATGAGGCTCACCAAGACTTCCACTGAGCACACAGGCACAAAATGCACCCAGAGCTGCTCGGTGTGACCTCTGAGAGTTCCTACTTATTTTCATTCTTCCCCTGACCCTCCAGGTGTCCTATAGCAGGTATCCTACCTGTGATGAGCTTGAAAAACTGTTCAGCCACTAAAGATCTAAAAAAATACCCTTCAAGGTCTCTGCATTCCTGTTTAGCTGATGATGACAGAGTGCAATGTTTGTTCTGGTGAATACCAGCACCACTTGAGATTTGCAGCTAGGCCAATATTCACCCTGAGACTCCAGGTTTTGGCTATAACAGCACTTCCTGAGGGGAGAAGGATGAAATTCAACCATTTCCAGGGCCTAAAGCAGGAAACACATGTTAGCTGAGTCCCAGAGGGGTGGAGTAGTGACTGCCAGGACACACTGTGGACAGACTGACTTCTCAGCTGTGTGTCAGGCACAGGCAGTCAGAGCAGCACACAACCCTCTAATCTCTGCAGATCAAAAGGTGCCACACTCCATTCAACTCAGCAGAGACCTGAGGACCACAATTAGGTGCTTGTTTGAAGGGGCTCAGTCACTGACACCTGCCAGCTCAGCACAGCACTTCCCAGTGCTGCCTCTCTTTGAGCTCCTCATCCAACTCCGTTCTCACCAACTCTGTCCCACCCCATGCTGAGTCACCCACCCATCTGCCCTTTCTCCCCTGTCACACAGAGCACCACCACTGTGATTCCTCCCTCCCAATGGAGAGCACCCAAAAATACCAAACACAGAGGGCAGAAACCAAACAAACATTTTTCTTCCGGATTTGTTACCACCTGGAATCCCGACTGACTGGGTTTGCTTTGACTGCTGCCTCCTCTCCAGAGGAGCTGTCGTCATCATCTGACTCCTCCGACTGCAGATCTTCCACCATGGAGCGCAGAGGGCCTGGGGGCAGAGTGGGGAGAGGAATTCAGCACCAGGACATGTGCAGCAGGACTTCATCCCAGCTCCCAGACCTAAACTGGGTTAGTTATTGAGATCCATCCAGATTTCCCAGGAGGATGTCACTGGTACTTTTATTTTACACTAAGGTATTGCTAAAGGATAGGATGTTCCAGCCTCAAAGCTAAAGCAGAGCTGACAAACTTTACAACTGCCACAAAGCCACTCAAGCCTCCCCCAAATCCTCCCACTCCAAATCCTCCTGCTCCCTTCCCAAATGAAAACAAAAGGACACATTTTCCATGCGCTTGGGGATGATTTAAATGTCACTCTGGAGACAGGATTTGCAGCAACACAGTATTTTGCTACAGTTAGGATGGTTTGCCACAGTTTCTCTCTCTGGGTTATCAGTGGAGAAACCAGAGAAAGAAGCTGTTCCACATTGGCAGAGTGATGAATGGCACATTTATAACTTTTAATAAAACATAGATGAGATTGGAGAAAAACTCTTTTGGTGACTCTACACATCAGGCAGCAGCAACACATTTAGAAACCAAAGCAGAAACCAAAGCCAACAGGGAAAGAACCAAATCCACAGGGATGCCCTACTCATAAATTAGCTGCCAAAAGAAGAAAAAATACTTGTTCATGATTATATTATGCCATTATTGCCTTTTCTTGCTGAAGCATCACAGCTCCAACACATGACTGCATGCAAGAAACTCTATTAGCCTTACATACAGTGCTGGGAAAGCAGATTGAATTCCCCTGAGCCTTTTAGGGTTATGCAAGGAAGGTTTTAACACACCTTGACTGTGGTTCTGAGACGGCTCGAAATCAGAGTCAGAGCTGGAGTCGGAACTGGAGCTGGAGTTGGAAGGGCTGGACTGGACAGACTTAACCCCCCATAAAAGGGAAAAAAAAAGAAAAGGAATCTTAACCTTTCAAATCCAGAAAACCAGAGCACAAAGCACAGAGAGACACAGGCATTTGAGCACTCTATGACATCACACACCACTGAATGCAGTTCTTGGGATTACAGCAACATACAAAATGCCAAGTGACTAAAAACAACATTTAGGAAAGCTTTGGCAGGCTTTGCCTCAGCACTCCTGGGAGCAGCACCAAGGGCTCCCACCAAAACCCTTTGCATCATTCGTTTCAAATACCCTCAAATGATCAAATGTAGCCTCTGGAAAATGTTTAAGTGAAAACCCCTTACTCATCTTGCCTCATCCTCCTGCCATGGGCAGAGACACCTTCAACCAGAGCAGGTTGGTTTGAGTCCTATCCAACCTGACCTTGAAGACTTCTAGGGATGGAGCACCCAGAGCTGCTCTGGGCAACCTGTGCCAGTGCCTTAGCACCCTCACAGGAAAGAATTCCTTCCTAATATCTAACCTAACCCTATCCTCTGGCAGTGTGAAGTTCATTCCCCCTTGTCCTGTCACTCCAGGCCCCTGTAAATAGTCTGTCTCCATCTGTCAGCCCCTCCCCTTCAGGTACCGGAAGGTCCCACAGTTAGGTCCCCCTGAAGACTTCCCTTCTCCAGGCTGTACAATCCCAATCCTCTCAGCCTTTCCTCATAGACAAGGAGAGATATCCATCCTAACTAGCTCACTTGACTCCAAAATTCATTCTAAATTATTATTAAACCCTCAAACCAGTTGTTTCTACACCAATTTGAGCAGTCTAGTTCCAGTTTATTATTTAAAACACAGACCAGCTAAACCCAACTCCCCTGTCAGCACTCAGCAGAAATTCCAGGAGCATCCCATGCACTGTGAGTGAAGAGATAAACAAGATAAACGACAACGAGAGCATCCCGGAGGCAGTTCAAGCACAGTGTGTTTTCAAACCCAAATCACACCTCGGGCAGCAATCACCTGCGCCAGCCCCGGCGGCCGCCAGGGGGCGGCAGAGGCCACAGCAACTCCCTCGAACCCAAAACTGCTCCTAAATTCCCCTTCAAATGGGATTTTTGGTACTCTAGTTTAAAGATTCTCAATGCACTGGTAATATCTTGCTTTCTAAAAAGTAATTCCAGGGAAATGAGGTTTTTCATTTCACTGCTTCATTCCTAGGAATCCACGTCTTATTTCTGCTACCAAATCCTGATGCAGGAATCACACATCATTCCCGGTGATCAATAAATTATTATAGGGAGTTTTAAGACTATAAAAACGTCGTGACAGGTAGAAAGAGGCATATCAGCAGCTTTGGGCATTGATAAGTGAAAGTGATGGCAGGACTTTTATCCCAATACCAGCCTTCCCTGTGATTTCTCATGGAATCCAAGAATCTGCTGCCTGGTGAGGTGGTGGATTCACCATCCCTGGAGGTTTTCAAGCTGAGACTGGATGTGGCACTTAGTGCCACGGTCTAGTGACCATGGTAGGGTTGGACTTGATGATCCTTGAGGTCTCTTCCAACCTGGTTGATTCTATGATTCTATGATTCTAATCATTTCAATTGGAAAAATCCCTGCAAAGGTGATCAAGTCCAACCTGTGACCAATCACCACCTCATCACAGAATCATTAAGGTTGGACAAGACCTCTGAGATCATCGAGTCCAACCTATGAAACTTGACCTCTTCAACTAGACCAGAGCACTAAGTGCCATATCTAGTTGTTTCTTGAACACCTCCAGGGATAGTGACTCCATCACCTCCCTGGGAGTCCCTCCCAAAGGCTGACAATCCTTTCCATGAAGAAATTCTTTCTGATGCCCAACCTGAACCTCCCCTGGCACAGCCTGAGGCTGTTCCCTGGGAGCAGAGCCTGACCCCACCTGGCTGCACCTCCTGGCATGGAATTGTAGAGAGTGAGAAGGTTCTCCCTGAGCCTCCTTTTCCCCAGACTGAGCCCCATCAGCTCCCTCAGCTGCTCCTCATCACATTTGTGCTCCAGACCCTTCCCCAGCTCAGTTCCCATCCCTGGACACACTCCAGACCCTCAATGTCTTTCCTGTCGTGAGGGGCCCAAAACGGGCACAGCATTCAAGGTGCCCCAGCAGTGCCAGCACAGGGGGGACAGTCACTGCCTTGGTTCTGCTGGGCACATTATCACCCAAGCATTGGCAAGAGTTTCATATATTCCACTGTAAGAAGGGGAGGAAACATGACAAAAAAGGGTATGAAAACACTTGGGAATTGTTCCGGAGCAAAGGAGAATAATTTACCAGTTCCAACATCTGATCTATTGGCACATTGCAGCAGCCCTAGGTGTTCTGAGAAATTACAGCACGGAAATGGACAGAACAGGTTGCCCAGAGCAGCTGTGGCTGCTCCATCCCTGGAAGTGTTCCAGGTCAGGTTGGACAGGGTTGGGAGCAACCTGGGCTAGTGGAAGATGCCCCTGCCCATGGCAGGGGGTGGGATTGGATGAGTTTTAAAGTCACTCCAACCCAAACCATTCTGGAATTCTGAGAGTATTTTTGAGATAAGGGAGCACAGCTCTTGTGCCTGATCCGCAGACCCAATGCTACATCCCTCATTCCTGATAATCTGCAGGTCTTCCCTTGAAATGACTTCACAGGATGTAAAAAGCAGAACTTGGAAGCTTTAAGGACTCTGTTTCTTCGTTTGCCATTAACCCCATCAGCTATTTCAGCTGCTGAGGAGGATCCAGCTGGACATGCTCCGTGTGCTCAGGCTGCAGTGCCTGTCACTGGGATATGACCAAAGCACACGCCGACAATGGAAAAAAGCAATCCTGCCTCACATCCCAACCTCTCCCTTTTGTCAGCATTTAGGCAGCCAAGCATGAGGCCAGTTCAGGGAACTGGACTTGGGGGAAGGAAAAAAAAAAAAGAAAAAAAGAAAAAAAGAAAGGACAAGTAAGTTCCAGCAGGAGCTGAAATGGCAGGAGAGACTCCTTCATCCTGCTGCAGAGTCCCTGGAGCTCTCAGGCCAGCAGCACAAATGGGAGCAGGGCTGTTCCTTTCCACAGCAGCCTGCAAAGATGTCAACTCGGAGCCATCGTGGAGCTGCAGCCTGGGAGGGTGTTGCACAATCCCTTGGCTGCAGCAGCAAAGCTGATTTAAGAGTTTCCGGGCCCTGGTCCACCTCCAGCTGCTCCTTTGCTCCAGTGATGTGGCTCAGCACACAGCTCCACACACAGCTGTGCCAGGACAAACCAGGGAGCAGCAAACAGCAGCCTGGGAGCAAAGAGAACCCCCCAGGGTGGAAAAGGAACTCCAAGAGGCTCCTCTGCTGCTGCCAATGCATTATGCAGTTGTACCCCCGAGCCTCAAGTTCCACAGAAACCTAAGCTGGTCTGACTGGCAGCTGCCACGGTTTCCCCTCCATCACATCCAGTATTCCTGCCCTCCTCCTGGGCCAGCACTCCAATCGCTCTGTCAGGCATCCAACAGACACAAGAGCTGGTGCAAGGGAGGACACAGGCAGCTCGGGGGGGCAGGACAGGGCTGCAGCAGACACTGTGGACCCACAACCACAGTCTGTGGTTTCATGGACAGCACTATCAGCTTACAGCTGCCTGGGAGCAGCAGGGGGATGGATGACACATAAGGAATAATGAAGTACAGGACACTCAGGGCATCACAGGGATCAGAGTACAGAGGCTCACAGCAAGGGCAGTGTATCTGGTGCAGAAATCATGGGCTAGCTGCACACTGCTGCACTTCAGGTATAAAGGTAAAAGTGGAGAGGAGCTGCTGCTGCTAATGCCCAAACCACACATTTCACCAGTCGGGGACATAAAATCATAGAATCCCAGATTGGTTTGGACTGGAAGGACCTGAAAGCTCAACTCATTCCACCCCCTGCCATGGGCAGGGACACTTTCCACCAGCCCAGGTTGCTCCAAGCCCCATCCACCCTGGCCTGGAACACTCCCAGGGATGGAGCAGCCATAACTTCTCTGCAGAGTAACTGGAACTAACACTTCACCAATAAACTCGTCTACTGGGAATCCTGCACAAAAAAAATCCTTTCTGACAAACACATCGATACCTTCTGTATCCCAGTGCTGAATAAATCCTAATGCAAATTGTCCCTACAAGATTTATCCTAGTAAAACAAATCTTTCTAAAAGTGGTCAGTAAGAAGCAGTTCCAAAATTCCCATGGCATTATCCTGCGAATCCTGTTACAAGATAGATGGTTTCTTTGTAGCAAATATTAAATAGACAAGCAAAAATGTACCAAGAGTTTGGATTTAAGTTGTGCCTTTCCCCTCCTGCATTTTTTTTTGCCTTCTTTTGGAAAATACTTTTTAGAAGACAGAGGATAAGGAATGTTCCCAGTTGCAAAAAGGAAAAAATATTTAGACAGCTTTTAAAAATAGTAGTACAAGAACATAATTTGGTTTATGTTTTACAACACAACTTACTTAGGTTTAGTGGCATGTGATTGTGTTTTTGAGCTTCAGCCAATGGCACATTTCTTACAGGCCATGTCAGGAAGAGAGGCTTTATTTACATCTCAATATTGGGTTGGTTTGGGTCACAAAACTGAAATTATTTCCTCTTTTCTCAATTAAGATCACATTCAACAATGTTAAGTTATCACAAGCAGGTACAAGATGTATCTATATTTACTCTAGCTCTGTAGATACCAAAGCAAGGGATGAACAAGAGACCATAACCTTCAGCTCTGACTTTTGGGTAGCTCTGCCTGCAGATAAATCTAAACAGAAGTGTGTCTGAAGCAGGATGCAAACCAGATAACAGCAACAACTAACAGAGATAGGATTTTCCAAGCAGAGTTTTCTGTGAGAGACAATCCAGTCTGAGCATTTGCGAATCTGCTTCTCTACCCTCTCTGGAGAAATATTTTTAACATTTTTTGCAGGCAGGGATTTGAACAGCATCCTTAAACATTCTGGTAAAGGATAAATCCCTACTCACCTCTGACTTGAAAGAAGTTTCATCCTCTGAATTCGACTCCTCCATTTCCACAGGCTTTTTGATCTCCTTGGCCTCACTCTCTGATTTTACCTTTTCCACTTTGGCATTCATCTTCTCCTTGGTTTGTTTCTTCTCTGGATATGAGGAAGACGAGGTTCTGGGAGATGTCCCCAGGATATTCTTTACCCCTTTGGAGCTACTCTTTTTTTGTTTTTTGGCACTAGGCTTTGGTGACTCCACGTTGGAAGGCCTCTTGCTGGAAGACTTTAGCTCCGGCTGTGGCCCTCCCTTTGGAGAAGTGTTCTCCAGTTTGGTCTCCTTCACAGCCAGTTTTGGTTCCTTGAAAGCAGCTTTTGGAGGTGCCTTCTCCTCCTTAGGCAGTTTGTTCTCAGTTGGTTTTCTGGAGGAGTCCTTCAAAGGCTTGTTTTGTTCTCTCTCCAGGTCTTTGGAGGAGTTTTTGCTCTCAGAGTCTTTCCTGGGCCTCTCTCTGTGCTCCTTGGTTACTTTGTGTGGCTTGGATGCTTTGCTGCTTTCCTTGTTTGCATCCTAAAATTCAGCAAGAGAAACATGCAAGCTGGGTGTGAAATTGAAGCTCTGCACTGAATGATAAAACACATCCTCAGAAATCACATGGAAGTGTTTGTTTCACCCAGAAATCCACCCACTGATGCCTGAAGTAATTCTCTACCTCCAAGGGAAACATCCACATCTCCCAGAAGCTGATGGACACAAACTGACAGTGGGCTCTTAAACATCTGCCTTGGGACAGGATGAAACATGTTCCTGTTCCTCTCCAGGGTCTGTAAAAGGCCTAGAAAAACCTGGAGGTGTTTAGTTCAGATTCAATCTGAACGCAAACACACATGCACCTCTGAGGGAAGGGAAGCAGGAGAAAATTCTCTCTTCAGCCTCTGGCAATGTTCACCAGAGCTCATGTCACAGCCTTTCATTTCTCTTCTGTGTTTCCTAATGCTTAATTCCTGACCAGAATTCTATCAGCCACTAACAGGTAAGTCATCTCTATTCTGTTTCATAACATCAGAATACATGACTGAAGTGTCAGAAGTGCCCCAAAGAAAATGACAATCACAATTTAATTACACTGTAAAATAAATTGTTGTTAATATCTGGGACTGTTCAAGATGATAAACTGCATGCAATCTGCTCCAAAATGCATTGCTTGGGGATTGCTTCTCCCATGTAGAGTTACACAAAAATAGCTTCAGTATGTAAGTGGAAAAAAGAAAACTTGAGGTTCTTCAGAACCCTCAGAACTGGTTAGTGCTGGATGCAAATAGCAAATCTGGAAATCACCAATTTGACAAATGGCAGCTTATTTTATGTTCTTTACAGCCCAAGGACAGAGGACTCTGCACTCAGCCCTGCTGCCAGGAGATGCAGGGACTCAGGGTAGGGCAGTGAAATAGCCACAGCATTAATACTCAGCATTGAGGTTACAAGTCAGAACAATCAGAGAGGATTTCATCCAACTGTATCTGCTATAGGAGATCAGGAGGAAAGATATGGTTCACCAAAAATTCCCAGTCTTAGACATTTAATTTTCTTTTCAAAACTTCCCTGGAGAGAAGTCTATCAGGTGATAAAAAAACCCCTCCTAAATTATGATAAGTTCCAGACCATTAGCTACTGCACTACAGAGTACAAGAAGGTTTCAGAATGAGAAGCAGTCAGAAACAGCTGCTAAACAAGCTCTCAGCAGCATGTCCTGAAAGACTTCTTCACCTCAGGATGACCCAAAAGTGTGCTGCACTGACCTTTGACCCATGGGAGGGTTTGGTCTTCTTGGGATCAGAGAAGGCAGAGAGTGGTATCGTGGGCAACATTGGATAATCAGGACTTGGCCTTGAAACAGTTTCTGCTCCTTCTGGCATTACCATTACCTAGGAATAAAGAGGAGAAAAATGATGTCTGAGTAAAGTCTCACGGACTATTAACTATTAACACATGATTATGTTAAGCCACTTGCTCAATTAACACACTATAATTCATCTTTTGAATGTTTTTTTTTCCTCCCCTGCATAAAGGCCATAAAAAGATATTGTCTATGGAATGCTCAGTTTCAAGGCAACTCCTCAAATACAAAATATTAAAGCCACAAAAAATGAAAGGCAACATGCAATATCAAGTATCTTTCCCAAAGGGAATGCCAATATTCTGAGCACAGGCAGGCAATAAAGCTCTGGACAAGAACTGTATGTTCTGCTGCAAATGCTCTTACCCTGCAAAAGGGTAGTGAGAAATCTGGAAGGAATGAGCAAGACTTCATCAGTTTAGGAGAAGCAAAATTCACTCATTCAGGGGGGAAAAAAAGGAAAATAAAAAAGCAAGGCTTGGGTCTCTCCCTTGACAAGGTCTTAACACCAAGCACTGATCTCCATGGAACAATTTCCTTCTTACCTCCCCTATATTGTCAGAATAATTCTGTGGAAAATTTACACTAGATAAACAGCATCAGAAGTGATTCACAGCTGAAACACTTCAGTAGGAATGTACTGTGAAAATCCTAGAGAGCAGATGATGTTCCAGCTATTCTAGGGCTGAGATGAGGACCTTCTTCTCTGTGCCCAGTACAGAAAAGCACTGGCACAGGGAGGAAGGGATGGACAGAACAGCTTGGAAAAACTGCCACTCCTGAAGTTTACTATAGACAAACTTCCTCACAACTTTCTGACTTTTGCAGAAGGAAATTTTGCCACCAATTAAGACCATCCTGAATAAAACCCTCGAAGAGAACATTATGCATTACCATACATGAGGTACCTCAGAATACAGTCAGAGTCACGGAATGGTTTGGGTTGGAAGGACCTTAAAGCTCATCCCATTCCACCCCCTGCCATGGGCAGGGACACCTTCCACTGGACCAGGCTGCTCCAAGTCCTGTCCAACTTGGCCTGGACATCCTCTGGCTGGTTAAAACTTCATGCACTTTGTGGCTTGTACTGATTTGCCCAGATCCTGTAGTTATTTGGGGATCATCCTTTAGTCTACCACTGCATATCACCTTCCTTTACTATCTAAGCCACAAGTAGCTGATCTCAGCTTTAGAGCACATTTATTGACCAGGAAGCACTAACTATTAAGCTAAATAAAATGAAGAATAGACTGGAAGCTTCTCTCTTTCCTTGAGCTTTTCTGTACTGATCCAGCTCCTGGCACTGGGAAGGTCACAGATATCTGTACATGCCTGATGGACAGGCTGCAACATCCACAGCAGATCTCAATTTCCAGAGGGGTTTTAGTGCTTTGACATTAATGGTCACATTTAAATTGAAAAATGAAGTGTCACCAATCACCCCAGCAATGGGTTTGTTCTGCTTCAAGTGCTGCAGTCGTAGAACCAGGAGTACAAATTGGCTGGGTCATCCTTCAGATGAACACAGAGAACTGCTTGAAGCCTGCTGGGCTGCAGCTAAAAGGAAGCTCAGAGTAAAATGAGCTCCCTCCACATTTCAACAGAAGCTTTTTGGATTCCACATCCCTTTGGCACTTACCCCTCCAGCCTTAATGAGTTTGCGCCTGAATTCCTTGGTGGGGTTGTTGAATGTCAGTTTCTCACATCGAAGGTGGTTCACAGGTGGATTTCCCTCCAAATTTAAGAACAGGTCGTATGTGAAACAAACCTTTTTCGGCTCCTCCTAAAAACAAGAAAGACTTTGGGAAACCGGAAGAAGTTTGGCAAGAAGACTAAGGCTGAGGATCCAAACAGTCACTCCTGAAAATCCCAAATAAACCACTAAGTGTTGCATTCATGGAGTTTTTCATCATGAGATCAGAGAGCTGGAAATTAAATTGTTTGTGCCTGAAGTTAACAGAGTGTTCACCAGGAACTCAGGCATGAGGTTTCTCACTGCAAAAGCAACACAGACATGGATTTTGTCTGAAAATCGTCTGTTTAAAGTTGTGCAAGTCTTCCTAGGAAAGCAGACGCACAAGCTTTAGTCACTATTCTGTTTTCACCAAAATTCAGATCCTATCTCCTTTGGGAAGCAACTCTTAAGTATCAATATTAAGGGAAACATAATCCTTTCTCAGAGCAGAAACACCTTCTGAACTCTCAGGATCTCTGCGGGGACCGAGAAAAGATTAAACGCAATGGGAAAAGGATGAGTTGGTTTGCAAAATCCTTTTCAATATGCATATTGCAGAGGCTGAATGGGAAGATATCCCAGGCTTTTGAACTTTCCAAGGGCACTTTCACCCAAGAAATCCGGAGTTTGTATGCATGTTGGGGATCATCTGCGCCTCACTGCCTCTGTTCCACCTGCTGCCTTCGCAGGACAGAATGGAAGAAATCTCTTTTTTTTTTTTTGTCGTCCCCCCCTTCCCAAAATAGCAAATATTGCAGACTGCTTGTGTTTTACAGCTACAGACAGGCCACTGCCTGGTGTTCTCTTGTATTCTGCATTTCCAAGCTGGAAACTAAATGTGGCATGAGAGACTGTGGTGCAAACCCCAGCGAGGCAGGCAGTACCCTCCGTATTTACATGAACGCATCCCACATGCCTCGTTCACTGCGCAACGTCAAGCAGCTGCACAGCAGTCTTTTCCAGAATTCATATCCAGCAGCTCGATTTCCTGGTGCAGTTGCATTGTTGGATGGGAACAGACGCCACAGGCTCTCAGCCTGAGCCATTAGATTTGCTGAAAATAGGTTGAAGCTTCAGACCACCCTGATTACTGCTGCTCGCTCCTAACAGGGCTACAGAGGATGTTTCTTGCACGAGCTGCACCTCTAATCCTACCAAGTGTGGGAACTTCACCTGGTTGATACTAAAATCAGCCCTGAGCTCACCTGAGAGTCAAGGCCTTGCATTATAAGCCCCAAACAGGGGCAGCAAACACCTACAGACACAGAAATGAGTCTCTGATTAACATGCTCCCAACACCAGGGGCTTCAGACCCTCTTTTGGGACAGCCCTGAAGAAGCCACACACTCCTGAAAGGGTTCAGTGCCTACTAAAACAGATAAATGGGAAGAAAAAGGAAAATCCTTGCAAAATGCCCTGCCCTGTCGTTTCCCTCTGTTCTCTGCCCGCTCTCATTAACCGAATCATTAGCGAACTCTGCGTGTGCACTCGCACTGCACTTCAAACAGCAGCTGCACAGGGTCCCTCAAAGTCTAATAAACCCAAATGAAGGATGAATAGAAATCCAAATGTGGCCTAATAATGGTTTCTAAAATGCTTTTCCTGGTTTACAACAGAGTAAATAGATCTTGGTTGTATTAGCAAATGCAGGCGATGGTCAAAAGCTGTTTTGCCATTCCATTACCAGCTCTGCTTTGTCATCTGCCTGTTTGCTTTCTGAGCAGGACAGAGGCAGCAGATTCCTTTCCCTCTCACCTTAGGTATCCCATTTTTTCTACAGATTCACAAGCACCCAAATATTTCTCATGTCTCTGGTGAATCTGTGTGATATTAAGCCAGTTTTTCCATGTGATTTTTCTCCAGCTCAGAGATCACAGCTGCCCTGGGAAAGGAGCCCCAGCCAAGTGCCCCATCATTAAAATCTCCTTTGTACTGCCCCAGGCCATGAGGAGCACCCCAGAGCCCCCCAGGGAAGAGTTAAGATTACAGCACTCCTAAAGGAACCAGCACAAAAGTCTCAAAGCAAAAAGCTGCAAATAAACATTCTTTCCTTTACTGCCCTCCCTGCCCAGCTAATGATTACAGCTCAAGCCACTCCACAGCTTAATCCATCCGGTCCTCCCGAAAAGCTTCTTCCCTCCAAACGACCATCAAGGGGTGGGGGGGAAGGGGGGAGAAAACCAAGGAAAATCTCTCTCAGTTGACCCGGACCTACCCATCCTCTAACTTTTAATGGAAAGCCACCTTGAATCCACAGTGCTGCACTTCAAAGCCTTTCTGAAGAGCACGTTGGGATCCACACATCCTGCTGCTTGCAGCTGCAACCCAGTGCGGGTACTTTCTCACCCTACCAGCTTTGGTCCAGACAGTCCTACAACATCACTTCACGTACTCCTGCTTGAGTAGCAACTCCACACACAAGCCAAGAATCAAACTCTTAGATGACTGAACCATAGCATACTCAGCCCCTGATGTCAAGCTGCAAAACCCAAGAGGGGAGACACTTTCTGTTGATATTTTGCTGTACCCAAGACCTTTTCCAAAGGGCCTTACTCCCAAGAACAGCTTTAGAAAGGATGGATCACATCCACTAACAGCTGGTAGATATATCAGTTATTCAGACTAAAATTCAGGGGTTGACTTGGATATGAAATGGTTAAGCTGCTACAGGGACCTCATTGCAAGACACCTTAGAACCTCAGTTTGCTTCTGCCCCTTAAATCTCAGGATGCCAGAGAAGTAAACTGCAAGTGTGTACCACAAAGCCAGGGCCAAGCTTTTATTTCCAGCTGCTGTAAACGTCCCTTCATCCAGTGAATCCCCCATTCCACCTCCAATCTCCCAAGCTGAGTACATTACGTTTTATTTTTACTGCTTCCTGCCTGCACCAACTGCCACTGTGCTGTTATGAGCAACTGAAGCTGCTTTATTTCGCCTTTGAGTTCTCAAGCAATGGGTTAAAGTTCTTTTGGCACTGTTTTTTTTTTTTTTTTTTTGGTCAGAGGAGGAATTTTTCAAAGTCTTTTGTTAAAATTTCCTTGTCTTGTTTTTAAGGCAGGGTGTGCCCTTTGCCACTTGACACAAATCAAAAGCATTTCACTGGTAGCGTGCGCATAAAGCCCATAAATCACTTTTAGAAAGCCATAAAACAAAATTATCTACAAAAATCTAGCACACCAAGGAAGCAGGCTCATGGTTATTCAATAACTATAACATCTAACACCACTTCCCTTTTGCCATAGATCCAGCCTGACAGAGTCATTTATCCGGAACGTCTGTACAAATGAAACCCCTTCCCAGGCTTGTACAACCCGTTGGACTGGTCTTCCACTGCTTCCAGACAGGACATTTAAAAGTGAATAGCCCAATATTCAGTTTGTGAAGCAAGTAGCCTTATGTTACACTCAGGAGGCCATGAACTACCCTTATCTTTCCTGAGATTCTCCAGGGTGAAGTAAAATAACAAGGAACAGCGTTTTGGCCTCTCCCTCATCAGAAGTAATTCTTTCAACATTAGGAAAATACACTCACTGCTCCAAGACAAGCACTTAATAACCCACTAACCCTTACAAATACATGGTGTGATGCTGACATGGCTGGTAAAGCTGCTGTGTTTGGAAACACGTCCTTGCCAGGCACTGCAAACAGAGCCTATGGAGGTGCCTATGGATGTGCCACCCTGAATGGCTACAGAAACACACACAGCCCCAGGGGGTTTGGCCAGGAAAACTCAGCTCAGATAAAGGAATGGGTAAACTGCTAATACATATTCATTTCTGAGAGAAAAAGGTATAAAAAGACTCACCGGTCAGCAGCAAGACTAAAGGAAGGTTTGGTAAGGAAGATGATATGGAACTGACCTGAAAAACAGGAGCAACTAATGCTGCCCTTAAAGGCCAGACAAAATGACAAGTTTTACTCCTCCTTCTACTCAGCAACACTGAGTAAACACCAACAGGTTAAAGCTACTCCTCCTCTCCTCAAACCTGTGCAGACCCTGCCCCGGTAACACAGCAATGTCTCATGCAAACACAGGATCTTCAACCTTCCTCAGGAGTAATTCTCACGACAATACCTGCCACAACCTTCCTCAGGACAATTTCCCAATCCAATCCCTTCCTCCTTACACTGTTCCTATACTAGTTGTAACTGATGTGCTTCCATATGTGCAGCTCACCTACAATGTCTCCACTGAGCTCCTATTTTAATACACAAACATTTTCCCCTTCTCCAATATTTCTCTATTTATATTCCATCTCACACCTATAAATACTGCAGAAGGGGTAAAATATGCACGTTTTTCTTTTGAACCTAACTGGAAAAAATCAAATGGATTTCTCTGCTTTCTTTGCTTATCTGCTGCTCACTAATAGGAAAAGCCCACGTTCCATGTATCCATTATGTAAATACTGGAAGGCTTTTATCTCTAGCACTAAAATTGGGAGGTAGCATCTTTAAAGAGACTTTAGTACAACATCTTAGCCATGTTGCATTAATATCATCTGCCTTATACTGGAATAACATAGAAGTATACTAGACCTTTAGCTTTGTCTGGAGGGAGGAGGATTGATCTAATTTGATTAGGATGCAAAACTCACAGGGGATGAAAAGCAAAGTCATACCTGTATTACACCCTCCAGGTCACAACATGTACCACTACAAGAAATTTATTTGGAGACAACAATGAAAAAAAGCCTTGAGCCTGCTGAAATTGAGGGGGAGAGGGAAGGGGAAGAGCAGGAGAAAAACAGCAACACATTTGTTGTACCCAGTTTGTATCGATTGGAGCACCAGAAGCCACTAACAGAGCCCTCGTTACAGGAACACAAAGGAACTCAAAACAAAAATAGCACGCTAACATCCAGTCCAAATGATCTGCTGTCATTAGTCAACTCTGCTTTCAAAAGCTTTATCAATCAACCTGCTGAGCCCCTGCCATTTGTTTTTCAGGATCAGTTACAGCAGCAAAGGCTCTGCAGCAGTATTACAGGAGACAGCGAGTCCTGTGGCCACACCGAGCACTCAGATCCACAACTGCCCTGGCTCACAGCAACAGCCAATTTGCATTCTGTAATTCAAATGGCAAGACTGAGAAAGCACCTACTTATTGAGGAACTGAGTTACAGCACAGGAAGGACAAACACAGGCCAACAACATTTGTAGAGGATAAGAACAGGCTCTTACACCATTTTCACACTCTGCTGACACTTCCCTGTCTGACAAAAAGGCATCGAAAGCTTCAGGGGGGTCAACAGCACTGACTCTGCTGCTCCAAACACACAGCAGTGACAGAGAGTAGTCCAACACAAAGAGTTAATGGGTAGTTTTATGCAGAGTTGCTTACAAAATTCCCTGATGAAGTTCATTAAAACCATTCTTAGTACAACTGCTCCTTTGCAGAGCACACGTTGGTGTTTCTGTAGCCAAAGCAAAGAGCACAGAGGCTCTGACAGTCAGGATTTATCAGTCTAGGAACAAATCAGAACAGGGAAAGGAAATGGCTAAGAGCAGAGCCTTAAACCATGGACCAAAAACCATTTCAGCCAACCATGGCAAAGATCAACCTCCACAGACCAGTTTGCTCCCTCTTTAGATCCTTTCTCGTCTCACCTTCACGAAGCTAAACATGCATTGACAAACAAATCCCAAAGCCTCTGCAACTCTGGTTTCAATGGGGAGGACACACAGCAACAAAAAAGTGTCACAGTGTGGGGAGCATATGGCCAGAACCCCCACCCAGCTCCTCCAGCCCAGCCACCTCCAAACAGCTTTTCCCCCCCAGTCTCCAGATCAATCCGTTACATCTACTTGAAAAGAGTTACTGAAGGCTGAGTCCCAAATGCTGTAATCAATTCCGAACAATATATGCTCCACACACCAGCTGATCCCAGCAGTGTCAACAGGTTTACAGAGATCAGAGTGAACACATGGTCTTGAAGAAGTGAAGACTTTGATTTATTTGGTACTTTAACATCCCATTCTTCAATGCAGGAGAGCACAGGCTGTATGCAAAGCCTTTGTCATTCCCTCTCCTTCCCTTTCCCTGTCTTTTTCATTACTATTATACCCCAGTCCTTGCATTTCTGTCTTTGCAGAATTATTTACCTCTTACATTTCCTTCAACTCCACTTAGTGAAAATATTCAGAGCTCTTAAAATTCCAAGATGGCATTAACGCTGGGCAATGGTGGATAGAGGAGCCAAATTCTTCACACAGAAACCTAGAATATCCTGAGCTGGAAGAGACCCACAAGGATCATCAGTCCAACTCCTGTCCCTGCACAGACACCCCAACAATGCACCCTGAGAGCATTGGGCAAACACTCCTGGAGCTCTGTCAGCCTTGGGGCTGTGACCACTGCCCTGGGGAGCTGTTCAGTGCCCAAACACCTCTGGGGGATGAACCTTTTCCCAATACCCATCCCAAACTCCCCTGACAGAGCTCCATGCCCTTCCCTCAGGTCCTGTCACTGGTCACCACATCACGAGCAGCTTCTGAGCTTGCAGCAATCACAAGCTCATGGTTGAAACTGGGAAGATGTCTCTGTTCCAACGATGTACTGGATGATAGGAGCCATCACCTTTTCCCTCAACCACCCCTTGCCCCAATTAAATAATGAGAGCTGCTGCCTGAAACTCCTTAATTAGCAATTTGCCAATCAGTTTAAAAATGGAAAAGAACTTCTCCAGAACACATGCAGCTAAAAAACAGGGCAAAGACTCATCTTCATTCAGAAGATGTGTAGCTTTGGAAACAAGTGTGCAGCTCAACCTGTTCTCCTATTTATTTGTCATGTTTCTGAAGACCAAAGTGTCAGAAACAAATTGCCTTCTCCGAAATTAACTGCTCCTTCCATTGTTTCCAGTGAGAACAGAGCCCACCTATTTCCCTTATTTATAAGAGCCACCCCTGTGCTCAGTGCTGGGGAACAACTCTGCAGTCACGTGCGTGGCAGGAACAATAAGAAGTGATGACCCCAGTGGGTGTGAAACCAAGTTCCAGTCAGCAAAGCTGCCAGTTCCATATTCCGTGAGGAATGTGGGAATATAAGGGACAGAGAAAAAGAAAACGTAGGAATGCAAATGACAGTCAATGCAAACAAGAGCACCTACAAAAAAAGCACCCAGAAATGAGATCTGAGGATGTGTGAAGGAAAAACCATTGGAGAGCTGCAGGGAAAAAGTCAGTGTGAGGAAAGTCTGAGTGAAGAGAGGAAGGGAAAATGAAAGGTGAGAGTAGAACTAACACAGTTAGTTGCACTTACAAGAAATCAGCGTGGATAAATTCACATTTTTTGGTCAGGAATGTAAAGCATTTTGAACCTGACTTAAGCCAACATTTGGTGCAGATGGAGACTTTCCTGATTCCCATCTAAAACCTCAGAAAATCCACCAGAAGTCAAAATACTTTTAAGCTTTTGATGGTTTTTTTTGCTCTCAAGTTTTCAGTGTTTGCCAAAAAAGCTGCTTTTATCAGCAAGTTTCACCCTCTACCCTCCAACTGCCATTCCTCTCCACCACCTTTTGGCTTACCCTACCCACCCAAAAAATAACTTGTGGGTAAAACATTCCCAGACCAGTCTTGTGGTTCTGTCCCATTACTTGGCTTACTCCTCTACCTCCTGAAGTGGGGTCAGAGCAATGTGGTAGGCCAAAAACCCAAACTAAAATGCTAATCATTCACACAATGACATTGCCAGGAGAGTATCCTGTGCTGGACTGGGGAGAGAAGGAAATGACAGACAGATGTTAGTGGAAGGTCTGAGGAAAGGATGATGGGAAGCTAAGTGGAATTAGGTTGTTCCACGTGGGGAATGGCTTGTGCTTGGAGGGCTGAGGGGGTGGGTGAGAGCAAACATCATAGTGCTGTGGCTTAATGGTCATGGTTTTATTTTAGCTAGGTTCCCTCTTAGGTATGATAAGCAAAACAGTCTTTTTTTTGGTATTAAGTAGGAATCGAACCCAGAAAGATTCATTATTCGTGTTGAAGGAAACAATTTCACTGAAACTGAGGTAATATGAACACAAGTGCCCAATTCCCTGTTTTCATAACCTCCTTCCAGTCCTGCAGCATGTGACCTCTGTGGGAAGACTTAAAGCAAGCAATAAATCCCAAATTTTAACTTGCATATACTTGTTGGCAATGCATCTTAAGACTTCAAATATTGAGTGCTTTCTTGGTGGACAAGCACAAAACCAGAACAAGGATATCTTTAACACAGCTCTAAATACTTGTCCTACATGTTTGTCTTGGGCCTCTATAAATTTTATACCTAGACAGTAAATTTAATAAGATTGCCAATTCAAAAGTGGATTTTTTTTTATGTATTGACAATCAGCACAATATTTACACAGTTTATAAAATGAGTGGTTTATGTTTATTTGCTTCCAGATGCACATAAAATATTTCAAACTGCTTTAATATTCTCTCATGCTAAAGGAGCTACAAGTGGTGCAACCTTTGCTCAGAATCTCTAGGACCATCCACTGTCCTGGTATCACCTTTCCATCCAATTCCATTTCTGCCAAAAGCTTCTTTTTGAAGTCTGGCAGGAGCTTCCAACTCCCAGTTAAATTCTATTTATTAGACTAATAAAAAACACACACATAAAACAGTCACATAATTTAGAGTCTTTCTGTCAGGCAGTTTCAGGCTCTGGCACAGTGCAAAACAATTAGAAGACCAGAAATCAGATTCTACCTTATTTTTGAAGTGCACTTCAATGGGCATGATGAAGCCAGCGTAGCCAGACTCCTCCACCTTGTAGGGGGGCTCCTTGCACACTGAAAAAGAGCAAACAAATGTGAGCCTGGAATATGGAACCACTTCATCTGAGCCAAAAAGGAGCTGCAAGAGGAGAAATGGGCCTCTGGGAACTCAGGACACAGTTAAAACACTGCCCTTGGTGGGAAAAAAACCCCACACAAAATAAGATGGTGGCCACAGGCTTAGTTGAGAACATGAAAATCTGTTCTTAGCTCCTCCCATGGAAAGGAAACATAAACCACTCCAGGCCAGAGTCTCCGTGAGATTCTTCCCCCCCTCTTTGCAGTGAGATACAATTACATTTCTGGGCTGTTCCACAACAATGCAAACTGCCAGTTCAAGCTGTCTGGCAAGGAAAAGGCCAAGACCCAAAAGGTAGAACAGCACAGAAAGGTAAAATTTACTCTGCTGCTCATCTTTATGAATCAAAACACTACAGCACCCAAGCAGCTGATGATTTTTCCCTTGAAGCCCTTCCCTGCAGCCCTCAGGCCTCACAATGACGTAACGGCCACGCTCCAGGCTGCTTCACCCAAAGGTTAACAAACCTGAAGGGCAGGTGAGCACTGCTATTTATTTCACACACAAGGAAACACAAGGAGAAAGGTGAACCAGTTTGCTGCTAAGGTCACAAGTGCTTACTGCAGAAACAGCAATTAGAAAAGTTAATTGCTTCAGAGAAATTAATCTGCATGCTGCCTGCCTCAGTTCCCCCTGTCCCGCTACCTGAAGTAGCTTCCTGCTCCTCAATCCTTCTCCTATTATCCACCACTGTGTTTCAGGAGAGTGCTATTCAACTCAAAGGATTCCAGGATCATTTATCTGGCCATGATGTAGAAACACACAACAGCTGCCAGAAGAAACACGAGAGCCACACAGATATTCTCCCTCTCAGAAACCGGATGCACTTGCATATAATTTATGCACTACAATATATGTAAATAAAGTCAATTAAGTAATTAGAGGAATTCAGTACAAATCTTTTGACTTTCTCCTAAGAATTCTGAGTAATTAATATGATTAGGAAACAGTACATCAAACCTAAAAGCACACAAATTACTTTCCTTCAAAGTGGATGTATTATCCCCAGCTCTGAGCACTTCTGCCATCATTAAGGTGCTAGAAAGCAGCACTTAAAATTCAACTGTGAAAAAAATGGCACAGCTAAAAATAATAAAAACCTCTAGACTTCTTTTAACTTGAATTTCATATAAGAACCCTATCATTTAGAGGGAAAAACCCAAAATCCACACAAATTACTTTCCTTCAAAGTGGATGTATTATCCCCAGCTCTGAGCACTTCTGCCATCATTAAGGTGCTAGAAAGCAGCACTTAAAATTCAACTGTGAAAAAAATGGCACAGCTAAAAATAATAAAAACCTCTAGACTTCTTTTAACTTGAATTTCATATAAGAAC
The DNA here is from genome assembly GCF_000695815.1 of Acanthisitta chloris. Taxonomy (NCBI): domain Eukaryota; kingdom Metazoa; phylum Chordata; class Aves; order Passeriformes; family Acanthisittidae; genus Acanthisitta; species Acanthisitta chloris. The sequence goes on along the minus strand of NW_008688825.1, from coordinate 5,876 downwards.
CCTATCATTTAGAGGGAAAAACCCAAAATCAAAGAGCAGATATGGCAGCTTTTGAATCTTCAGCCTATCTGCCAAGCAGCCTTTGTTCCTCTGCCACTCGATCCTAACAAATTCCAATGCCTCCAGAAGCAATCTGCCAGCAGCACGAGCCCACCTTCAGCACCAGGATCTGCTCCAAGAAAGAGGGAACCGACTCAAGGAACCCTTCAAACATATCTAGGAATAGGATGCATATGCCACAGTATTTATGTGCAACCCAGACACACACTGGAGTTAAAAGAGCTGAAGGGAGCATGGAAAACCCAGAGCCTGGGAAAAAATACTTCTGTAAAGGCAGATCACAAAGAACTGACTGAGCAAAGGCCATGGCATTATAAAGGGCAGGGAGATGGGATATTGGGAAGGAATTCCTCCCTGTGAGGCTGGTGAGGGACTGGCACAGCTTGCCCAGAGAAGCTGTGGCTGCTCCATCCCTGGGAATGTTCCAGGCCAGGTTGGATGGGGCTTGGAGCACCCTGGGCTGGTGGAAGGTGTCCCTGCCCATGGCAGGGGGTGGAAGGAGATGATCTCTAAGGTCCCTCCCAAGCCAAACTATTCCACGATTCTCTGTATTATCCCAACACAGTTGCTTGTAATAAATTAATTACACCAGATGACAAGTATTGTAGCCCAGCAGATTGCTACTTTTATTGTACAAATTAGCTTTCAGCTCAGTGCTGCACTTGCTTATCATCCATCAGTTTTACTACAGCAGTTTGAAGGAGACATTATTAACATACAGACTAGATTCACATCCGTGCAAGCTCAACACCTTGGAGTTACTTCCCACTGTGCACTCTCAAATAACCAATGTCACAGGTCATCCTAAGACATCCCCAGTGTCCTTCCAAGGATATATTTCCAAGAATGTACATTACAAAGCAATGTACAGCAATACTTACAGGCAGGTTGTATTTCTTAAACCAGTAACTGCAACTGCATTTACACAACCTCAAACAGATCTAACCCTGCGCTGCTGCCCAAAAGGGCAATTCCTGCTCCTCCACCTCAACTTCAGGAGTTCCTCCTGACCCGTGACAAGAGTGAGGTTCATTTTTCTACACAGGCAGAAAGCAAAGACAGAAAATAGCACTAGCCCCCAGCAACAGACTGCACAGGGCATGCAGCTGAAACGACCAGCCAGTGGCAAAGAGATCATCACCCTCTGGCATCACTGATTTCTGCTGGGTTAATGCCACCTGAGACTACAAATTGCAAGAATCCGAGACCAATGCAGAAGTCTACACACCCCAGTATTGAACATCCCTCACCAGTCCTGTGCTTCTAACCTTTTGCTGGCAGATTCCACCAAATCAAACCCCTCTTTCCCATTCTGTAACGTGAATTGTCTTCTGCTGTCACTGTGTCTTGAGAACCTGCATGTACTAATGCTTAAATAAGAGGAGAAAGCAGCTCACCTCCAGCCCTTTCATCTGAAGAAACGTCCTGTTCTCCCTGACCTTCCTCACACGCAGCTGGGAAAGGTTAAAGCTGGAGCTCACACAATGGACGTTTCGCTCCTCTTTAAGGAAGTATTTTAGAGAGAAGTGACAGCCCAAGCCAACCTTGACTTGCCAAATGCTCTTTCCCACAGAGAACACATAAAAACACATCTTCAAACATCCACTCACCTCGCTTGGGCTTTGGGAAGCTCTCATGTAGCCGAAAGACCACCCGTTCCACAAAATGCTGGATGTCACACTGCTCCGGGCCACGGACAAACACCATCCAGTCATGGGTGAACCCCTCAGTGGTTGGCTTCTTCCTCAGTTGGGCTCGGTGCCCCAGCTCCAGTTTGACTTGCACTGTGCACTGTTTTAGGACAGAGGTGAGACCATAAGGAAAACTAAACCGCAAACACAGAATTGCACCGACAACACACGCTGCATGCACCAGGGAGGAACAGGACGGCCACGGACAAACACCATCCAGTCATGGGTGAACCCCTCAGTGGTTGGCTTCTTCCTCAGTTGGGCTCGGTGCCCCAGCTCCAGTTTGACTTGCACTGTGCACTGTTTTAGGACAGAGGTGAGACCATAAGGAAAACTAAACCGCAAACACAGAATTGCACCGACAACACACGCTGCATGCACCAGGGAGGAACAGGACAGCCTCCGTGGTCAGCCTCCTGTTGAAAAACTAGCATTGTCGAGAGAAAAAGTACCACAAAACCAGCTCCCAGCAGCATTTCATACCTATTTTGTTCCCAGAATTAACACTGCAGAGAAAGCAGCTTTAGAAGAGGGATCGGTTCCTCTGCCTCACTTATCAGCTGAATTGTCAGCAAAGTCCTAATTGCAGAATCTTTATTTCTAGAACGTGTCAGAGACAGAACTTGATGTTCACAGCTTACAGAATTCACAGCACTGACAGAAAACTAGTCTTGAAACAGGAAAAATCAGATCATGAATTGGTGGCTTATGATACTCTCTGGAATAAAACTGTGATGCTGCTTGTATTATTTTATTAATGCACTTACAGAGACCAAGTTAACACTTAAGCCTGTAAAATACCCAACACTAAACTGACCTAATTCTGATTTGCACACCCGAATCCTGCTCTAATCACTAAATAACAGAGAAGGTGTATTTGATGTCTCACTCAAAGCACAAAAATCCCATTAAATGTCTTAAAAACCAGAAGAAATTAATGGTGAAGATCCACACAATATTACAGACTTCACCGTCAGGAGAGAGGAAACGAATAAAACAAATGTAACTGAGGCACAAGGTAAATCAAGGAAATCTTAGGGCAAGATTTGTAGAGACAAAGTATCCAACTGCTTGCTAATTTTGTGCAAAAATGTTACACAAAGCAGAGCAGCAGCACAGTGATTCCAAACTAAACCCATTCTTATCCAGCTTCAGCACCTGGAGGCTTACAGAAAAAGGGGTAGCTTTTAGTCCCTACTCCCTTTCTTCACTTCAGGCTTGGAAATAAGTGTCTAGTTCCTCCTGGCAGGTCCCAATTACCATTGGGAAAGGCAACATTATATGTCATTACCTATATTACAGGTTGCCTCGGAGCCAAAGTGAGGGCTTGGTGTTAGACAATGAACATGGAAAGGGAAAGCTTCCCAAGCTCTAGACAAATGTCTAGGAAAAGCATTATCCTTATTTCCCCATTGGTGAACTGCAGCAAGGAGTGTGTTCCTAATTAATGCTCCAAAAATATTTTACATCTCCAAGCTGACCTTTTTTTTTTTTTTCAGAGCATGGCGAATACTTGCTGAAAAAGCACAATTCCCTCCATCTCAGACTTCTTGTCTTTGTACAGAGATCTCACAGGAGGTCTGCAGAGCACCAGGCATCAAAGCCTGACCTCCCAAATTGCAGTCCAG
>NW_008688825.1:1300-2474 GCF_000695815.1 Acanthisitta chloris | reverse complement strand
TTCAGGCAGTTTAAATCTTTACAGCAAAATACCTTCAGCTGCCAACCAACGCATCAGTTCTAAGGCTCGGGGACAAACTCATCTAATTAATTCCTTCACTGGGATTACTACAGCATTTCTTCGGGATACCTTCCTCTGTAAGTTCCCTTGGCAGGCCATTTTTTCCCTCCATTCTTATAGCTTATCCACACCGGCTCCATCTCGCTCCTGAGCTAAGAAGGAAGGAGCACATCCGGCTGCTCTTTCATGTCGCATTAAGGAAGGAGAAGAAAGGCAAGGTGTGCTCCACTCCGAGCTCAGCAATCCCTCCCACGGTGGAAAAGCACTCTGTGGAGACAGTCTGCCGAAATCCTGAGCTGGCTCTGGAGTGTGCCTGCAGGCCCTGCTTTTCTCTGGGATGCTTCCCACAGCGTTCAGGCGAGCGTTCCCATCCTCTGAGCCAGGCTGTGCCGCAGCCTCACGTTATCGATTCCATAATTACCCTTTAAATCCTGCTACTGTTCCCAGTTACTGCCCCTCTCCCGAGAAGTGCAAATGACTGTCAGGCTACAAAACCTGCCTTCCCGAGCTGAAACGGCTGAGAAATTCTAGCTGAGAAAACAGATGGGGCTGTGTGGAAGAGCCCGAAATTAAACATGAAAGAGAACTGTTTAAGTGAGAGGGAAAGTTGTACTTGCTGCACTCCTCACACCCCGCTCCAATTAACAATCCCTGTGAATTAAGCCAGAAGTTGAAACACATTTGAAAATAAGATCTTCCGACACAACCAACAGCCAAAGTTGCTCCGCTGAAAATGGAGGGTTTTTCCTTTTTTCCAAGCGTGTCTCTCAACAAAGGGAAATCAGGATCCTATTCAAACAATTTGTAATAATACAAAGGAGCCTGCTTTCAACTTCTCAATAAACATTCTGAAGGCTGCTCTGCTTTTTGTTTGATGTGCTAATTGCCTGAAAGCCATCAGCGGCTCCCATTCCCGCTCCTCCGGGTGATTATCCGGGATAGCGGGGCTCAGCTCCCGAACCTCAGCCCGGGAGGTACCTGTTACCCACTCCCGCGCGCACAAAAGGCTCCAGCACTCCAGCACAGCCACATCACCTTAGGTAAACTTCCAGCATCCCTCCTGGAACCCTCGCAAGAACTCTCCCGGTGGCATTAGCCCTTCCCGGTGGTATTA
>NW_008688825.1:0-1237 GCF_000695815.1 Acanthisitta chloris | reverse complement strand
CCCCCCGCCGTGGGCGAGGCTGCAGCGGCTGCCCATGGAGGGGCGAGGGCTGAGACCCCCCATAAGGGTGTGGGCAGAAGGTGTGACCCCCAAAAAGAGTGTGGGGAGATGTGTTCCCCCAAAGGGGGTCTGTGGAGGAGGTATGTCCCCCCCAGATGAGGTAGGAGGGGGAGATGTGTCCCCCACACCAGGGGGAGGTGAGGAGATGTACTCCCCCAGAAGGGGGTGTGAGGAGGTGTGCCCCCAAAAGAGGCTGTGAGGAGGAGGTGTGCCCCCTTAAATGGGGTGTGAGGAGGAGGAGGAGGAGGTGTGTTGCCCCCCAAGAAGGTGTGAAGAGGAGACGTGCTCCCCTTTCCAAAGGGCTGTGAGAAGATGTGCTCCCTCCAAATGGGGTGTGAGATGATGTGCCCCCCCTCAAATGGGAGTGGGGAGATGCATCCCCCTAAATGGGATGTGAAGAGGAGAAGCTGTGCCCCCCAAATGGATGGGGGACAGGTGTGCACCCCCAAAGGGCTGTGGGGAGGAGGTGTCCCTCTAAAGGGGGTGTGAGATGTGACCTCTCCTCCCAAAGTGGGTGTAGGGAGACATCCCCCCAGCTAGGGCAGGGGAGGAGATATGCCCACCCAAGGGGTGGGGGAAGATGTGCCCCCCCAAAAGGACATGAGCAGGAGATGTGCCCCTCCAAGGGGGTGTGTGTGAGGAGGAGGTGTGTCCCTCTAAGGGTGTCTTGGGGAGAAGGTATGCCCCTCACAAAGGGGGTGTGGGGAAGACATGTCCCTGCATATGGAACTGGGGAGAAGATATGCCCACCCCAGAGGGGGTGTGAGAGGTGCCCCCCCCCACAGGGATGTGAGGAGGAGGAGGTCTGCCTCCCCAAAAAGGATGTGAGGAAGTGGTATACCCCATCTAAAGGGATGTGGCGAGGTGTGCCCCCCTAAAAGGGATGTGAGGAGGAGGTATCCCCTCCAGAGGGGTGTGAGGAGGAGGTGTGCCCCCCCAAAAGGGATGTGAGGAGGAGGTGTACCCCCCTAAAAGGGATGTGGGGAGGCGGTATACCCCTTCCCAAAGGGATGTGAGAAAGAGGTACAGCCCCCCAGAGGAGTGTGAGGAGGAGGTACACCCCTTCCCAAAGGGATGTGAGGAGGAGGTATCCCCCCCAGAGGGGTGTGAGGAGGAGGTGCACCCTTCCAAGGGAAGCTTGAGGAGCAGATATGCCCTTCCAAACGAGGGGAGCGAC
>NW_008688824.1:16813-21769 GCF_000695815.1 Acanthisitta chloris | reverse complement strand
TCTGAGCTCCGTGTCCCGGTGCCTGTAGGGGAGAGCCCACAGATCGTGCTGTGTGTGCTCCCAGTGCTCCTGTCCTGTCCCAGTGCCCCTGTCCCAGTGCCCCTATCCTGTCCCTGGTGCCCCTGTCTTGTCCTCTGCATCCCTGTTCTGGTGCCCCTGCCCTGTCCCAGCTGTCCTCGTCCGGTCCCAGTGCCCCTATCCTGTCCCAGTGCCCCTGTCCCAGCCCCAGTGCTCCTGTTCTGGTGCCCCTGTCCCTGCCCAAGTGCTCCTGTGCCAGTGCCACTGTCCTGTCCCAGTGCCCCTGTTCTGTCCCAGTGCCCCAGTCTTGTCCCCATTATCCTTTTCCTGTTACTCCTATCTTGGCCCTGGTGCCCCTGTCCCAGCCCTGGTGCCCCTGTCCTTGTTCTCCTGTCCCAGCCCCAGTGCCATTGTACTGTCCCTGGTGCCCCTGTCCTAGTGCCCCTGTCCCAGTGCTCCTGCTCTAGCCCCACTGTCCCTATCCCAGTGTCCCTGTCCCAGCCCTGGTGCCCCGGTCTGGCTGAGCAGTTGTTTGTTTCATGTCAGCAGTGTCACTGTCTCCCCTCCTGCTCTCAGGGGACGGTGCCATATGGACTTGGGGGCTCTGAACATGGTGGCACAACTAAAAGCTCAGAGATGGGGCTGTTCAAGCCACTCATCCCCAAGAAATTCACCGTTTGGAAGGAAATCGAAGCAGTTATTTTAATGTTAACTACCCCAAAGCAATGTGGAGGTGTAAGTAAGTGACTGAGGGGAGGCAGCAGCTGGAGTTACTTGGGAGTGAGTGATGCCCAGGGTGGTATCACCAGCAAAGGGGCACCAAGAGATAGGGAAGAATGTATTAAAAATTATATTTACTACTTACCAATGTCAATATTTGTGGTCATGTCTCTCATTGCAAGGGCAGGGTGGAATATATTGCTTATACAGTTGAGTTCAGTCAACACTGAGGAGCCCAACCTCATTTCTTTGGTCTTAATTGCATACAGGTGCAAGAGCTTTGTCACAGAATGGACATTGCAGCCACCACAGGGCTAACAATTTTGTTATTGTTTGGCAAATATTTTCCTTCCTCATTCATGCTTTCACTGGTCTTTTCCTGTAGTGCCTGAACTTTGCATCGAGTTTAATGTTTAACTTATTTAGTACACTTTGCAAAAAAGGTGTTTTCTGCCAGCAACTCCCTTTGTGCTGCTCAGAGACTGATTCCCACTATCCTGTGCCCTCCTGGTTTCTTGCCCCAGCCTGCTGGTGCTGGTCACTGTTTGTGTCCAAGAGACCTAAATTTAGAATCTCTCCTGAATTTGGAGCCTGGAAGCAGACAGTTATTTGATGGAATGTTTCCTTAAGCTCTTGGGGGGGGGGGAGGGAAAGTGTTTGAGGTTTGAGCTGAGTTGACAAAATCCTACCAGAGCAAAACATCCATGTGAGAAGAAGCTCTAATATCAGGGAAGTGGTTGTTGACTTGAGCCATGCTGCAAACAAGAGGATCCTGCTCCATCCCGAGCTCTGCAGACATGCCTGGAGCCTCCCAGCACGCTGTGAATTCCTGTTTTCATGCTGGTGGATGTTTTGCAGTGTGTATTTTGTGCTCTGGTTGTTTCAGGTCCCACTATGGGAATGCTGGCGCTGGGAGGACTCTGCTGCAGGCGCCCAATGGCATCCAGGCTCGAGTGCCTCTTGTCCTCCTTTCCTTTTAATCTCATTCTAGCGTGACTGTGGAAGCCAGAGCCGAGCAGCTCCGCTACTTTTATCCCGTAATGCAGCGTGCTGGCGGCGTGGCCTCTCGGGGCAGCGAGGAGGGGGAGCTCAGCAGCCCCAAGGCTCAGCCCTGAGCTGCTCCTCCTCCTCCTCCTCCACGCTCCACTAACCCCCGTGCCCTGCTCCGGGGCCACAGCCAGCCAACTGGGGCTGCTTTCTTCCTGGCTTTGTTCCCTTTTGGAAGATTGTATCCCTCTGCCGTGCAGAGCTGGCTCTGCTGTCCTTGTGGAAGAGTTGTTGGGTTTTTAAAAGCCCATTGCTCATTCTGGACTGACAGCTGCCAGCGACCGCGTCGCGCTCAGCCCTCTCTGTCCATTCATCTCTGGGCTCCGTGGAGCTCTGACAAATGCTGGCAGTGTTTTGGGCAGCTGCTGGAGCTGGAGCCAGGCTGGGGAAGGGGCTGGGGAGCCCTGAGCCCACCTGTTCCCACACACAGACACCCCTCTATCTCTCTCTCTCCAGGGTGTTTTCGTCATGGCTCTGAGTTGCTGTGGTCAAATTACAGATTTAGCTGCTGACTGCTTGCAGCTCAGGAGCTCTGGTTAATCTGCTGGCCTCTTAATCTTTCTTTTTGTCCTTTCTGTTGCTGTTTGTCATCCCAGTGAGTTTTGTTTAGGAGGAAGTAATTCCTTGGAAAGCCAGGCTGTTTGTTCATTCCTGGCAGAGCAGTGAGCGTGCAGCAATCCCAGTGCCAGTTTGCTGAGTGCCCTGTCCAATCCTGCTCCCAGTATCCCTGCTGGATTTTATCCTTGGAAGTGGTGATGCAGTCCTTCCTTGGATTTGCCAGTCAGTGCGTGGAGTCAGGACATCTTCAAAGCCTTTACTGACATCCTTCTCGTGGCAGGGATCAGAGCAGGGAGTGAATCGTGCTCTCCTTGCTTGGTTTGGGTCCTCCATGCCCCTCTCTAGCTGGGAGATCCCTTGGCCCCTGTGAATCTTGTTGCTTTTCCTGGCTGTAGGTGGTTTGAATGTGTCTGGGGTCTGTCATATCACCTTCTCTACTGTGCTCCCTGTGCTCAGGGCAAGGACATTGAAGGGCAGTGTCCCCTACTAGTGTTGATGGTGATAGAGGAGCAGAACTTAGGATCCTGCATGAAACTGGTGGCAGAGTGAGGGTTTGGGAGAGCCTGGGCTGCAGGTCCTCACAGGCACTATATCCTGGGGATCACTGGTGTTTGTCTCTGTCTCTCCCTCAGTTTCCTCACCCTTTACAAAGGGACAGTGCTGACCTTCCAGCACAGAACCATGGGACCAACCTGCCTGGGGGTTTGGTGGCAGAGGTGGGAGGACACCATCAATTCTAAGCATCTTTAGTCCTGGCTTGTGCTCTGTGTCTCGGAGCCTGGCTGCTCCAGGCTGCTGCTAATCTGTTTTGGGGCCTTAGAAAGCAACAAAGGCTTATCTGAGCCGCTGGCTGAAAATAGAAATGAGTGTCAGGAGGACGTCTCGGTGCGAGGCCCTGCCGACAGCCAGCTGGTGGAAACCTTCTCTGGGCTTTGCTGGGTGTGTGTAAAAGGCTGCCTTTGTTTCCTCCCAGCCCACACACTGACACCGCATTCCTCCTCTTGTTGCCAGATATTCCAGAGAGGCTCTCGGGTGTTTAATCTCCAGGAGAACCTGGGGATTGCAATCCTAGATCTGCCCGTGCAGGGCACTGGGAGCTCCTGGCTGACTCCAAACTCCTGTCAGCCCTCTGTAATTCAGTGATTTCAGGCAGGCAGTGAGAATTGGAGGAGCTGGAGGGTGGAAATGGGGAGAGCAGGCACTGAGCCAAAGCTCACGGAATTCAAAGGCTGGAGCCCGTGTTGAATGGTGCTGCTGAGCCTGGGGATCAATAGACTGCAGGCAGCCACGGGGCATGTTGGCAGAGCTGCCCGTGGCTCTCTCCTGCCTGCTCACCATCCCCTGGGGCAGCTGGGTTTGTGCAGGGCAGAAGGGAAGAGCATTTGGTTGCCCTCCCTCTCCCCCTCTCTTCTTGCCCTCGGGTGAGCCTTTTCCCTGCGGGACGGGAGCAGGAATTGGCTCTCACCCTCCCAGCAGCAAGTGCCAGAGTTAAGCAAGACAGGAGCAGTGCTGGCTCAGCTGCCCCAGCAGCTCACATGACTGCTCCAGGCAGGGATCAGGCTTCCCTGCTCCAGTAACCTCGGATAGTCCCTCGCTGCCACTCTGTGCCTTGTGCCCGTGGGTCACCTCTGTGTCACCTTGTCCTGCTGTCTGGGGCCAGGGGAGCAGTGGGTGGAGGCTCCAGCCAGAGGCTTGGCAGCTTCTCAGAGGGGATTAAGGGGAAATTTATTTCTTCAAGTCTGGCACTCTGGCTTGGGGTGGTTTCTGGGGGATGGAGGAGGAAATGAGAACAGCCATTTCCAGTCCTTTTTCCCATCATCAGCTGGGAGACTTCTCTAAGCAGGAAGGTGCTGAGAATGAAACATCCTCCTGAAGCATCTCCTTTGCCACCACTTGCTCAGTCCTGGGCATGGCACAGAGCTGGGTTGGACACAGAGGCTTCTTTACCAAGAATGATCCTGAGGAGTTGGTTTGGGTGACTGCTCTCAGCTCTCTTGCTGAGCACCAGCATCTCTCAGCACTGCTTTCCCAGGTTGTGTATCCCAAACCTGAGACTGAAGACACATGAGATGCTGCTGGATGTGCTCACCTGTGTCTCCTGGCACCTTGACCAGGACAGTGGCTCTTTTCCCTGACTTGCACTGATGTGTTTTGCTCCCTCTATCTGGCTGGCTCGGAGAGAACAGGTGGTTCACCAAGGTCCCAAGGTGTGCATACACTCAGACTTGTTTGTGTATGTTTAGGAGGCTCCATGGAGTTGTGTGTTACATCCACAGAGATGTTTGTGTGTTACAGGAAGCAGTGATCCTTGTCCCCACAGGAGACTCTGTGCTGTGCTGGAAATGGCTGTTTGGAGAGAGGCACACCTGAGCTTTTAGCTGCAACAGCAGTAGATGGGGAGGTGGCAACTTGGAGGCAGCCGCACTTGTTTGGGAGCTCTGTGCTGTGCTGGTGACACTGACCAGGCTCTGCCACTGCTCTCTGATCAGTCAATCAGCCTTTCCATCCCTAATTACAAGGTTATATCAGACCAGGAAAGCAGTCACGAGTGGTTGGACTCAATGGTTCATCTCCCGTGATCAGGAACACCAGAGAGAGGCAGTTTGACCCTGG
>NW_008688824.1:0-16779 GCF_000695815.1 Acanthisitta chloris | reverse complement strand
AGGGCATGTGCCCCTGCCAGTGCTGCCTGCTCCAGAGACTGGAAAAGGGCTCAGAAGGAGCAGAGATTGGTGGGGGTTTCATGGGACACAGAGGTAAAGGACAGGTTCTTCTCTTCCCCAGGTGTACAAGGGCTTGGACATCATCACGAACAAGGTTTCTCCACAGGAGCAACGTCTGTGCAGACACCACATGATCAGCTTTGTGGATCCCCTTGTCACTAACTACACAGTGGTGGATTTCAGGGACAAAGCTGTGGCTCTGATATCCTTTCACACTGCAGCCTGTCTGGCCAAGCAGATAGGACTCCCCTCCTCCACAGCCACAGGAGGGATCAGCATTTGCATCAGGCTTGGGCTCTCCACATCCCAACTAACTCTGATTTTCAGAGGGTACAGCTGCTGAGGGGGGCTTAGGGCTTCTCTTACACAGCTACTGCTCAAGGCAGCCCAGGGAAGATCTCTGCTGCACTGTAAGTGCTGAGCTGGGTATTGCCTTCCCTGGCAGTCCCTCGATGTTCCTGAGGTGTGGTGGGTGGCACAAGTGGCAGAGGATAGTGAGAGATGAGAGACATCTATAACCCCGTCCTGCAGCCTCACCAGTTCCTTGGGGCTGAGAGAATGGGATCTGGGCCCCAGGTTGCTGCTCCCCACATCTCTCCCTCCCTCCCTGCTCTGCATCTCTGCTTACACTCCCTGACTATGGCACATTGAAGATATCTTTGCCCGAGACAAGATCCCCATTGTTGTGGGAGGAACCAACTACTACATCGAGTCCCTGCTCTGGAAGGTCCTTATCAACACCAAGGTACCGTGGGGGCTGCATATCCTTCTGGGAAAGGGTGAGCCCCATATTCAGGGCAGGGTTCCTGCAACCAGGCATGGTACTGTCCCAGCTAGAGTGGGGCAAGGAGAACCTAAAGCCCCTCACTCATCCCATGTGTCTGGGGGATTTTATTGCTTACACTGGCCTTGCACTTGGATGAGTGTTTTGATGCAGGGCTGCCTTGTGCCCCACAGGAGAAGACCAACACTGCCCCTGGATCTGGCAGGGACAGGAAAGTGGAGCTGGAGCAGCTGGACAGCACTGAGCTCCATCACCGCCTGAGCCAGGTGGACCCAGAGATGGCAGCCAAGCTGCACCCCAATGACAAGCGCAAAACGGCCAGGTGAGCTTGGTATGCCAGGGGCAGGAGCTGCCAAGGCTCAGCATCCCTTCCCAAGGGAGCTGTGTGCCTGGGAACACTGCAAGATGGGTTAGATAGGTGTTCCAGGACTCTTAGCTAGTGCTTGGGGACCTTGGAGCACTGGTGTTGGGGAGCTCTCTGGGATCTGAGACTTTTAGCTACACAGCCCCAGCTTGAACTGCCTCTGGAGTCTGGGACAGCACATCACTCCCGGGTTGTGCACACCAGGGCTGCTGCCATGCCCCTGCAGCAGGGTTTATCTGGAGCTATTTAAAGAGCAAGCTGCTGTGCTGGCTGAGTAACATAGCTGAGCTCTGTGGGAACTGCACGGCAGCAAGACCAGGCTTGCTGCTTCCTTGGGCCCATCCCAGCCGAGCCCTGGCCCGGAGGGAGCACAACACCGCCCACCCCATTCGCACGGTGCAGGGGGATGGAGGGTTGGGCACTCAGCACATCTTCTCCACCTCCCTGCCTGGACTGGGCTGAGCTGTTGGTAAAGCTCTGCAGCATCGGCAGCGCTGGCCCCTTCCCTGCAGCCCTGCCTGGCTGGAAAGGGAAGGGCTGGAGCCAGATCCCTGTCCCCTGCAGGGCTTGTCCCGGTGCCAGGCAGGAGTGGGTGGCTGTGCTCTGGGCTCCTTGTGTGCCAGCACTGCACCCCCAGGACCTGGGTGTGTGCAGATGCCAGGCACAGGAGGGGGCTGAGACCTGCCCTTCCCCCATATGAGAGGGTTGGATCACAGCAAGTGTCTGCGGTTCCCTTTGCTGGAGCCCCCAGGGCTGCTGGGGAAATGGGAAAGTTCATTCTCACCCAGCCTCTGAGCTCTGTCTGTCTCTGCTTACAGGAGCCTCCAAGTGTTTGAAGAGACAGGGATCCCCCACAGTGAGCTCTTGCACCAGCAACAGAGGGAGGAAGGTGGGGGGCCTTTGGGTGGACCCCTAAAATACCCACATTCCTGCATCTTGTGGCTCCATGCAGACCAGGCAGGTGAGAGTGGGCTCTTGGCTGGCTGATGAAGGTGGTGCAGGGTTAGGGCTGACTCCCTACCCCTGCCCCAGCCTCCTCCCTGGAGAAGGCAACAATTCCTTTGGCATCAGAGGGCGTGACAGAGAACTCATTCCCTTCACCTGCTTGGCTCTGCCTTCCTCAGGTGGAGCAGGAGGCTGGCAGTGCTGAATCACATCCTGGCACGCTGTCCAGCTCTGGGCCTCCTGAGGGCATGGATCCATGTGGCTCAGCGTGTCCTGCTCTCCTCCTCCAGCTCTGGATACACGGCTGGAAAAGAGGGTGGATGACATGCTGGCTGCAGGGCTGCTGGATGAGCTGCGTGACTTCCACCGCCGCTACAACCAGCAGAAGGTGGCTGAGAACCGGTGGGTGACAAGCCCAACTCCTCTGCTCCCACTCCCCAACTTCCTCTGAAGGTCTCCCACTGTTCTTTGGAGATGGCTGTGACTCCTGCCTCTTGTCTCCTTCTCCAGGCAGGATTACCAGCATGGCATCTTCCAGTCCATTGGCTTCAAGGAGTTCCATGAGTACCTCATCAGTGAAGGGAATTGCTCACCTGAGACCAGTGCCCTGCTGCTGCAAAAAGGTGGGAGGAACACCTTGTGTAGTCCACGATCCTCAGCCCCACACAGCTCCAGGTGACACCATGAGATGGTCTGAACCAAGGTCAGACCTTGGGGCAGGTCTTGTTGGGGCTGAGCTGCACCTTTCCCTCTGCATTTCCCACTTCTGCCAGCCCATAGGGTGCAAGGATTCATTTTCCAGAGCTTGGAGAGCATCTCTGAGCACACCCAGAGCAATCCCTCCCTTCCCCTAGGGCTCTTTGCAAGATGTACAGGGCACAGCATGACTTAGGATCTGGAGCTGGTCCACCTGGATCCCAGCTGGGGTGTGAGTGCTGTGGGGAATGTGGCTAGAAAATCCCACTTCTGCCAGCCCATAGGGTGCAAGGATTCATTTTCCAGAGCTTGGAGAGCATCTCTGAGCACACCCAGAGCAATCCCTCCCTTCCCCTAGGGCTCTTTGCAAGATGTACAGGGCACAGCATGACTTAGGATCTGGAGCTGGTCCACCTGGATCCCAGCTGGGGTGTGAGTGCTGTGGGGAATGTGGCTAGAAAAGAGAAGAAGAACTCTTTTTATGGTGGGAAGGAATGTGGAGATCCAGTGGATCTCAGCATGGGTCAATAGTGATGCACTTTTGGATAGTCTGTTCCATTCTGGAGTGTCTGGACTGATGTTAGAGGAGAGCTGCTCTGCTCCTCAGCACAGGGAGGACCCAGACAGAGTTCAACTGTGTTGAGGAGGATTCAGCATGGAATGGAGGTTGAGTCTGAGGAAACCACAGAAATGATAGAAGGCATGAAAACAAGTCTGGTGCAGAAGGGGCTTGTTGTGTCTGCTAAGGAAATGATTAGGAGGGATATGATAAGTCTGGTACTAAATACTGGATGCTTGTAGAGTGGTAAAACATCCTCTGGGCCCACAGTGGGTGGAATGAGCTCTCCTGGGCTCCATTTGTGCAGAGAAGTGTTCAGTTAAGCATTATAAGAGCAGTGCAGCTCTTGAACAGATTGTCCTGCCTGCTGAAAGTTTCAGGGTGGAGGATTTGGGCTCTTTTCACCCACTGTTCATTCAGGAGTATTTGGGACACCTTTTCCAGCCCTTCTGTGCTGCCACAGCCCCTACACTGTCTGTCAGGGCTCAACCTCTTCCCTGTAATGACCCTTCTCCATGCTGACATGAGACCCCCAGACTGAGAGTGCAAATAAGTGAGCATGGTGCCACCCAGCACAAACTTCTTCTGTGGGATTCCCTCCCTGGAGCAAACAGCTTCTTCTCACTGCTCTCAGCTCAGTTTGCAGTGTTGTGCTGACCTTTGGGTTATTTTGGGTTGGTTTTTTATAATCCTTCTGTTTTTAAGGGATCCAGGCCCTGAAACAGGTGACCAAGAGATATGCCAGGAGGCAGAACAAATGGGTCCGAAACCGTTTCCTGAAACGTGAGTCCTCTGGTCCCACCCCACCTCCCCATCCCTGTTCTTGCATCTCACCTCCTCCTTCCTGAGCACATCTGCTCCAGTTTGAGAGGGGAGTGTGAGGGAGACTGTGTGTGGGGGAGGCATGAGTCTGGCAGAGGTCATGTGTCTGTTCCCAGGCAGATCTCTCAAGGAAACAGTGTCCCCATCATCCACAAGGCTCTGCCCCCGCAGTTCCTTCCCGTGTGTTTGGGTTGCAGAGCTCCTGAGACAGCTCACTCAGCACTGTGTCTTGCCTCTAGCCTTGCATCCCAGACAGTCAAAAACCACCTCCTCCTCGCTGTACCCCTGTACCTCATCCCCTCCCAACAGCAGTGCCATCAGAATGGCCAAAACCCCAACAGCACAGAGCTCAGCTAGATGATGATGGCCACATCATCCCTGTAGCTTATCCCACCAACACCTCCTGGGGGGCTCAGGGAGGGGGTCCCCACGCACCCACACATGCTCCTGGTTCCACAGGGAGAAAAAGCCCATTTGACAGCTGCCCTCCAGATTAGGAGCAGGAGCCCTGTGGCTGCTCTTAGCCTGGGCCGCGCTCTCCGCGGTGGCAGAGAGCCAGCAGGACTTCCCCATCCCAGCCCCAGCCTTGGAGCAGGGCCAGCAGCAGCAGCTGGGAGCCGGGCACTTGTTGAAAGGTGCTCAGTAGGGGCAAAACAACAATAAAATACACACACACACAGAGAAAAAAAAAAAGGCAGGGAGAAACTTGAGTCAAAGGATGGACTTTGAACGAGGCGCGAGAGCTTTCCCGCAGCTATGTGCACGGTGGCTGAGGCTCACCTTTCTGGTGGCAGGTGTGCTTCATGTGGGCCCTGTTTGTGGTTCCAGCAATAAAACCAGCACCTGCTGGGGCCTGGCACACTGCAGCCTTTGGTGGCTTTGTCTTGAGTGGTGCCTGTGGGCAGGAGAGCTGCAGGAGGCAGGTGAGCCACCTTGTCCCATAGAGTGGGTGCTCTCTGGTTCACCCTCTCTGGGCTGCAGCAAGCACTCCATGTCCTCTGTCAGGCTTTGGGAGGCTGAAGGGGTGGCTGTGAGCCTGTCCCTTGTCAGCTCTGGGATTAGGAAAGCATCTCCCACTGTGTCTTGCTGCTGTGAGCCAGGAGCATCAGCCCCTGTGCAGTCAATTACAGCTCTGATGAGAACATGCACCCTCTGATTCCTCATCCAGGCTCCATGCCTGCATCTCCTTGTAAGCTTGGTGTGATGGCTTTGTGCCTGGATCCAGCTTTTTCATCTTCTTGGCCTCCTGTGGGCCGTGGCTGGGGTGAGGTGGTTGTTGTGATGGGCTGTTGGCATGTTCAGGTTCTCTAACGCCTTCCTGAGGGCAGCCAGCCATGAAGATGCTTCCTTGAGTTCTGAGATGTTCCTGCTGCTCACAGGGGTGGTGTCCCCTGTGATTTTGGCTCTGGAAAGCCTGGTGCTGTTTGCTTCTGAATGCTGAAGGACAGCTAGATAGGGAAAGTTGGATTGCCCTGCTCACAGCATCACCCCACGGGGCTGGGCTGGGATGCTGGGATGGTTGTGGTGGTGACCTGCCTGTGTTTCTGTAGGTCCTGGGCCCAACGTGCCCCCAGTGTATGGCTTGGAAGTGTCTGATCTCCTGCGGTGGGAGGAGGATGTGGTGAAACCTGCGCTGGAGATTGTGGAGAGCTTCATCCAGGTACTGGGGAACTGGAATTAAAGAAAGAACTGTGACCCAAGAAGCCAATTTCTTGGTAGTCTCCAGGCCCCATAACTTGGCACTGAGTCTCTCCCATGAGCAGTGCTGCCTGCTTACATGTGCATCCTTTGGCTTTCCTCATGGTAGAAGTAATTTGCTGTCTAAGCTGAAAATTTCTCCTAACTCCCAGTGCTCCACTTGTCCTGCATAGCAAAACCTGCTGCCTCTGTCCTGCCAACCTTAGTGTCTGCATTTGGCACAGCCCAAACCTTACCAGAGTGAACACAGATGGGCAAATTTTCATGGTAGAAACCAATTTGTGGCATTATTTATTCTCCAGGGCCGGGAGCCCCCAGCACAGCCAGTGAAGATGGAGCAAGATGTGAACGAGAACAAGCGAAGTCATCGCGTGTGTGAGCTCTGCAACAGGCTCATCATCGGGGACAGGGAGTGGGCAGGTAGGATCCAGCAGGGAGAGGACCTGGGAGGGGACACAGAGTGTGGTTATGTGGGGAGAGGGAGGACAGCAGCTTCCCTGGCTGTCTCTGCGTGGCTGGATGACCCTCGGCACATGATCTTGGGCTTTCAAGGATTGTTTACAGCTCAGGGATGAAAGCAGTCATTTGCAGGCCCAGAGGGGGTGCAGGAGCTGTGCCACAGCAGCCATCTGTCAGGTTTGCCCCTTCCCCAGGCTTTCCCCCCTTCCCCAGGCTTCCCCTCCTTCCCAGCACCCAGTAAACACGAGAGCATCACACCAGGGATCTATACGTAGCATCAAGCTGTGTTTAGCCAAGGTTGTTGGTCCTTTACAGCACTAGATGCTTCCTCAGAAAGCACAGGACAAATTCATCTCTTCTAAAATTCTGTTGTGTAAATGAAAGTTTCTTAATGTTTTTAACAGCTCAGCTTTGCACCGATATTTCCTATTTGTGTGTGTTGTTGGGTTTTTTTTTCTCTTTAATTTTTCCTAGCTCTAATAGTAACAGAAAGGGATTTTCTATTTTCAATAGACTTACTTTAAAAGAGCTCAGCTGGAATCAGATTAAGTCAGTGAATTTATCTGTGCTGGGAGGCTCATGCTGAGAACCAGAAACAAAACGTAGTGGAGAAACTGGCTGCAGAAATGAAACTGGTAAATCTCCATGTGTTGCCCAAATGCAGGATGTGCAGCGTTGTGGTTTAACCCCAGCTGCATCTGAGCCCCACACAGCCACTCCCCACCAGTGGGATGGGAGAGAGAATAGGAAGAGTCAAAGGGAGAGAACTCATGGGTTAAGTTAAAGACAGTTTAGCAAAGACAGCAAATCAAGGAATTCATTCACTGCTTCCCATGGCTGGGCAGGTGCTCAGCCATCCAAAGCTAAGCGGCTGCAGAAATGAAACTGGTAAATCTCCATGTGTTGCCCAAATGCAGGATGTGCAGCGTTGTGGTTTAACCCCAGCTGCATCTGAGCCCCACACAGCCACTCCCCACCAGTGGGATGGGAGAGAGAATAGGAAGAGTCAAAGGGAGAGAACTCATGGGTTAAGTTAAAGACAGTTTAGCAAAGACAGCAAATCAAGGAATTCATTCACTGCTTCCCATGGCTGGGCAGGTGCTCAGCCATCCCCAGGAAAGCTAAGCTTCATCATGCCTAAAGGTGACTTGAGAAGACAAACTCCATCATTCCCAATGTGCTCCCATTCCTTCTTCTTCTTCCCAGCTTTATACACTGAGCACGAGTTGTATGGTCTGGGATATCCCTGGGGTCAGTCAGGATCAGCTGTGTTCCCTCCAAGCTCCTTGTGCACGCCTGGGAGGGTGGTGTGAGGGGGAGGAAAGGCCTTGATGCTGTTCAAGTGATGTTCAGCAATAACAAAACATTCCTGAATTATCAACCCTGTGCTCAGCACAAAGCCAAACACAGCCCTAGAGCAGCTACTGTGAAGGAAATCAACTCTGCCCCAGCCAAAACCAGCTCAGGCAGACACAATGCAAAGATAAATTTCCCAGGTTGTTGGTTGTCAGATTTGAACGAGTTGTTATTCCTATTGAGCCAGGGAAATGCTGAAAGCAAAGTTGGAAGCTGGCTCAGAGTAGGAAGCTCATTACAATGAGCTCAGTTTGTAAGTGTAGTTGTTGTTTTAGCCAATATCAGCTTGGAGGTGCTTTGAAGGAGCTCTACCTGCCCCAGAACTGCAGCACTCTGAAAGCTGTCAGGGTCCCTGTCATCCTTCCAGGTCCAGCAAGTTCTGTGACCAAGTGGGAGCTCCTCAAGGTCCTCCTAAACACCACAGCTGCAGCTCCATGTCCTTAGGGATGTCACCCCAGATTCTGATCGATGGTGACAATACTTCTCTCAAACAAGACCAGCTGTTGTGCTCTGCATCCAGCTGAACTGGGCTCAAATCCCCAAATGGTGGCAGAAAAATGGTCCAAACTCTGGGTGTTACTTGTGCCTGCAAAATGGAAAAGGAAGGTGAAAACAGTGGTGGGAGCTGAGTGGATCTGCAATCTGGTCTGTTTTCTTAAGGCAAGTTAGACTTTCGGGAACTGCTTCCCAGTGCTCTGCTGGCTCTGGAAGAGTTTAAAATTTGCTCTAATTATACAGTTTATGTGCACTTAAAAGTGCACAACTCCCCAGACAGCAGCAGCAATCGGCACTTCTTCAGCCGCCTTAGCTTTAGTGTTGCTTGTGACAAATTGCAAGAGGTGAGACTTTATTTCAAGCTGAGGGTGACCCTCCAGCATTTTGCCAAAGCAGCAGCTTTGCATGTAATTTCATCCTTTGGCAGAAAAAGGATGACTGGAAAACACCTGAGGGCCTTGATTCAGTGAGCACATACCCTCGTTTAATTAAGGCCCTGCTGGAAAAGTTTGTGCTTTAATTGCTGCTCTGATCTCTTGGAAATAGCAAAACTGCCCTGCTAAGGTGGTCAGACAAAGCACTTTGTCTGAGAAAAAAACCAGACTGATAGAGGAGGTTTTGCTGTCCTTAAGGATGTGATTTCACAAAGAAATGAAGCTCCCTAAAAGCTTCGTCCTTGGGATTCTCCCTCTGTTCCCATCTGAGTCCTCCTGAAGTGCTCTCATAGCTTGGGGCCTTGCCCTGGAGTTATGCAAAAGCTTGATTATGCTCCAGGCTCCATCCCTGGCTGCTCTGTAGATGCACAGGATATTCCCAGTGCTGTGGTGCAGGGATCCAACCCTACAAATGATCCTGGCAGTGCTCCATGGGGAGTGGAGAGTTGCACAACCCCAACCACAACCTGCTAAGTGCTACCTGTTTGGAAAGACTTTCCCTTCTCCTGTCCTCCCATGTCTCAGCTGGAGCAGACTTGCTGGGTGAGTTCTGACAACCTGGAGTCTTTTTCTTATACAGCACCAGGAATTTTTCCTCTCCCAGTCCTTCCTGCAGTCAGGAGGAGGCTTGGGAGTGTTATCCCCCTCTGAGCTCTGAGAGTTTGGCCTAGAAGTGTCCAGAGAAACAGCCAGGGCAGGGCTTGGCAGTTCACTTTTCTGTGGGAATGAAGGATGGGAAGAGAGTGCTCTGCACTGCACAGGTGAATCAGGTTGGGTATTTCCTTCTCCAAGTTCCCCAGAATGAAATGCTCTGTTTGCCTTTTCCTCCAGCTCACACACGATCCAAATCCCACCTGCACCACCTGAAGAAGAGGAGGAAGCTGGAGGCAGCAGGCCATGCTGCAGGGACTGTGGGGAACAGTGGGGATGCAGAGACCTCGGATGAGGATGGCAAACTGGCCTTGCCATAGACCTGGAAACCAGCTGGGGAAGGGGAGCAGCTGTGCTTCCATCCACCTCCTCAGCAAGGAAGCACCTCAGTCCTGGGCAGCCTCGATCCAAGGAGCCGAGTCATTTCTTTTGGGATGAGGCAGGTGTGTGATGATCGGATCCTCTTCATGTGGCCTCATCCCACTGTGTTCCCAGGCTTCCCCAGCCCTGCTGGGAAAGGGCTGGGCCTTGAGGCAAGGCTGCTGGGATTGTCCTCCCATGCAAAGTGTGAATTCCTGCCAGGTTATCCTTGGAATGGTTGAGCTGATGCTGTTGGCATGCGGATGTGTCGATCTCAGAGACAGAAATACCCTGACTCCTCCAGCCTGGCCAGGAGTGCAGCTCCAGAGCTGAGGGAGCTCTTGTTGCCTTTGTTGTGGAGAGGACATATTTTTGTTCTTTCATATGGAAATAAAGTTGGAAGGTTATTGTGGCTTCTCCTCCCTGTTAACGAGCGCCGTTTTCTTGCTCTCTGATTCCACCTGGCCCAGGTTCCCTGCTCTGGGCACAGGGCAGGAGGTCTAGGTCTCATTCCTTCTTCCAGTCACCTTTTCCACAGCTTCTGAGGAAGCTGAGCAGATGTTCCCAGCGTGGTGGGGGCAGGCTGATCCCTGAGCACACAGCAGGTGCAGAAGGATCTGGCACCTGTTAAACAGGAACTTGGAAATGATCTCATCGAGTTTGCAACAGATGAGCCTGTCCTAGTTAAGGCTGAATTCCCGGGGGTTTACACTGTGGTTTGGCAGTGGGAACTGGCCCTGCATTTGAATCTGAGCTGCTGAGCAGCAGATTCCTTGGGCTGTGTCTGCCAGGCAGTTGGTCCCAACGTTGTTCCTGGAGGATGTGAGTGCCACCTGTGCCACTCTGGTGGAACCAGGGCCTTTTCCATCCTTTGGGATTCTCCTGGCAGATGCAGTCAGGATGGCTCCTCCTGGGAGGGTTTTGGGTTGGTAGAGCAAGAGTTTTTTCCTTCAGCTGTTTGTGGTGTACCATGTGGCAAGAGCCACCTCCCAGGGCTCATGCTGCGAGAGGAAGGGCTGTGTAGGTGGATCTGCCAGCACAGGCTCTGGAGATTCCTGCTTTGGGGAGGATTAGATTGAAACCTCCGGTTTGTGTTCCTCAGCATTGAATTATTTCTGTAATGCTCTGTGGGGAGGCTGCTCTGGGCTGTGTGATGGGGTGTGGGGTGGCTTGGGAGCTCACACTGAAGGGCATATGTGGGGAAGAGCTGGGAATTTGACATTGGGCAGAGCTGGGCATCAGCTTTGGAATGCTGGGCACTGTGTTTGTGCTGCTGGGTCTGTGGAGCACCAGCTGAGCCTCTTCTCCAGCCCAGACTTGTTCACCATCCACACTGACTCAAGTGTATGTGGATATGGGCTCAGCCCAGCTCTGGAACACACAGCCAAGGGGTCATGGCATGGAATTGTGTTCTCCTGGCCTGGCTGGGTGAGATGTGAGCCTGGGTGTGAAGCCCCATTTCCCACTGATGTGCTGAGCGTGGTTTGTGAGAGACAGCGTGGAGATGTTGAGTCATCTCCCCAGGCCAGGCTGGGATCACCAGGGCAGCACTGCACGAGGGGTGGGATTATCTGCTCCAGCTCCTGAGTGCAGTCAGATGTCCACACTGTTAGAAATGGATTTAATATCCTTAATCGGTTTAATATGAACTTTGTTATCCCCACAGATACATGTTCTCCCTCTTCCACAATAGCTGCAGGCTGCCTGTTCTCTTCAGGAGCCTGCTCAGAGCAGGCTGTGCTGATCCACTGCTGGGCAGCAGCTCCCAGACCTTCCCCCTCTGCAGCACCTTGGTTTGAGGGCAGCACTCCCAGGTGTCCCAGGAGAACTGAGTCTGTTGTACTTCCTTGTCCATGCTGGGGCTGGAGGGGGAAGTGGAAGGAGGAAGCAAACCCTGATCCTGCCAGCAGTGAGGAGCAGGTGAGTTTGCTCCTTAGAGAGCTGGGGGCTGTCATTGAGGATGTGGAGTTTTATTCTCCAGCATCCCTGTGATGGTTTGCTCTCCAAGGAAGGAACTGGTGTCTGTTGTACCTCCACTGTTCCAAGGACTGGAGGACTGGGATGGCAGGGTCACGCCAGTTCCTGGTGCCAGCACCAGCTCCTCCTGCTCTGTGCCCTGCAGAAGGGACAAACAATGCAGAATTGCTCTCCAGTCCCAGCCAGGACTCGCTGAGAAAGTTGTTGTGGTCTCAGGTTTCAGGCTGCTGTCAGTGCTGGGAGGTTTGGGGATGGGGAATGGCACTTCACTCCATCTGCCCTCTGCTAATCCCCAGACAAACGCGGCTCTTCCATCTGTGCAGCCGGAGCCGCCGAGCCCATCACACCAGCCACTTAATCTAAATGGCTTTGGCCAAAGATAAGGTCATTAATTACACTGGGATTAGAAAACAGTCCAGGCCCGGCGTGGCTTGGCTCGCCATCAATTAAAGTCCTCAGTGCCCTGGCCTGGCTCAGCATTGAGCTGAGAGCTGATAAGGCACCGTCCCTGGGGCACTGCCTGTCCTTGCAGGAGTCTCCTCACCTCGGCACTGGTGTTTTGGCTTGGTGCTGGGATGGGCTCCAGTTCCTGGCCACCAGCAGGGCTGGTGCCAGGCAGAGCTGGTGGTCCAGGTCCCATGGGATGCCCCAGGGAGGAACTCAAGCACTGTGGCAGCCAGCACAGCCCAAATCCTTGTGTCCAGCAGCAGGAGGTACATGGGCAGCACATCATCATCTGCATCCCCACGGTTTGCTGCCTCCACCTTCCACCAGCCCCTGCCGGGCAGCACATCATCATCTGCATCCCCATGGTTTTCTGCCTCCACCTTCCACCAGCCCCTGCTAGGGCACATCGAGCTCAGCCCTGACTCACTGCCCCCCAGGGTGGCCAAGCCTCTCTGCCCTCACTCATGGTCCCTGGAGCTCTGAGCTCAGTCTCTCTGTGATGGTCAAACACTTGAACTTCCTTCTGCTCCTCCACCTTTTGGTTCCCTTTTCTTACCATATTTTGACTATAAAATCGGCTCATCCCACAGGAAATGTCTCAGCCATGCAGTGCTGCCCTTCGCTGGGGTGGGATGTGCCACTTGCTCTGCCCTGAAAAGTGGCACATTGGGGACAGTCAGGGCAGGGATGTGACCTGAGTTTGGCCACATCCCTCCCCTCACAAGGAAGAGACAGCACTGCATGGATCAGGGAGGATGTTACAGGCTCTGTGCCAGGAGCTGACCAGCACCAGGGCACAGGGGCACAGCTGCCACCTCGCCCAGCACCGGTGACCAGCTGCTGTCTGTGCCTGTGTTCACTGGTGGGTGTAAAGATCTGTCCTTAACTCCTGTTGGAGGCCTTGGGTGGTGACGCTGTCCCAGCACTTCCCACCCTAGTTCCCACACTGTGGGGACAATCCTGTGCTGGTGCCTTGGGCGTGCTGAGGACCATCTGGGGGACAGTGTCACCTGGGGACATCAGCTCCTGCAGACACAGCAGCTGCAGCCTCTGTACCGAGCCTCATCTTCAATTCTCAGGTGGGATCGTCGTGCCACGGAGCACTGGGAGGACTTAACAGAGCCTTGGGTGGTGGGTTGGGTGGGAAGGAGTTCTCAAGGTTGGTTTGGGCTCAGTAGGGTTGGGTGGCACCACTGCTGTCCCAGAGCTGCTGGGTGAAGGGAAGTGATGGGGAAACTGAGGCACAGCTGGGGCTGGGAGCAGGGCAGGGCGTTGGGTATCCTGTGGCCCATCTGGTGCCTCGGCAGGATTTCAGGTGGCTGTGGTGAAGTTGTGTTGCAAGAGCCTAAAA
The DNA here is from genome assembly GCF_000695815.1 of Acanthisitta chloris. NCBI lineage: Eukaryota > Metazoa > Chordata > Aves > Passeriformes > Acanthisittidae > Acanthisitta > Acanthisitta chloris. Next base: position 3,321 of record NW_008688824.1, on the reverse strand, counting down.
ATAAAAGGAGCAGTTGGCCGAGGTTGTGCAACAGTGTGTGTGTCCCATCCCCTGTGGCGCGGGAGTTTGGCAGATCTGGCGGTAAAACCTGGGTGTGAGTGGCTGGATCCTGGCATGGGGCCCAGGAAGTGCCAGGATCCCAAAGGATTGGGGCTGTCCCCCCTCCTTGTCCCCTCCTCGTGCCCGTTGCAGGGCTGGGGACGTGGGGGCTGAGCCAGGCTGTGGTGGCAGAGGTTGGGATGCGTGTCCCCGTGTTGGCATCCTGAGCAGTTCAGTGTGGGGTTCACAGCTTGGGGGACTGTGGGGACTCTGCCCATGTGCCCTCCAGCACATGCTGGAGGCAACAGTTGTCACCCATTGCCCAGGTGGGGAAACTGAGGCACAGAGAGTTGGTTTGCATGAGGCTCTGCGGTGTCACCCGTGGGATGCTCGTTGTCCCAGGGGGGTCAGTGTGCAGGCAGCTGCCTGTATTCCAGGCAGGAAAAGGAGGGAAAGGTGGCGGGAAGGAGAGCACTGGCAGGATCCCAAATCCCAGGGCGCTTGGCACTGTGCCCCAGGAATGCAACCGTGGTGAGACGAACCCTGGGGTGTCCCCATGGAGGGGGTGACACAGCCCCCACCGAGGGCTGAGCTGGGATGCTGGGATGCCCTGGGGTCTGTGGGGGTCTCCCCCAGCTCGGGGGGCTGTGGGTGGGGGTGCGAGGCCGAGAGTTTCCCCCCACGGTGGAGGCGGCACGAGTGGGGCTGGGGTGGCTGCGATGTCACGGTGTCACAGGGCCATCTGCCGGCAAAGGCACTAGCCCCGTGGCAGAGAGCCACAGCCTCCAGCACCATCCCAGTGCTCCCAGTCCGCGGCTGCTGGGGCACTGGGGGCGGAGGGTGCCCTGGGTGGGCTGCTTTGGGGGCAGCCTCACCGTGGGAGGCACACTGGGGTGGTGTTGTGTCCCCCCTCTGGAGCTCCTGGTCACTGATAGTGTTGGACATAGCTGGAATTTCTATGATTCCATGATTTATCCTGCAGGGATGGGTCCCCTGGGCATCGTGGAGTGAGGGCACAGTGCCTGGGAGAGGTTTCAGTCAAGGGGTCTGATGGATGGGAGCTATGAAGTTTGGATGGGACACGGCAGAGATGGTCCCGCGTCGGCCACGAAGAGATTAAATGTCATTTTATTTCACACCCGAAAAAAAATGTAGAAAAGAAGTGGTGAGTGTGGATTTAATTGCTCATATTAAAAATCTACCAGGTGAGACTGAGCCGTTTCCTCCAGAGTCAGTGCAGATCCGCAGGGATGCTTATTCCTCCTCCTCCTCCTCCTCCTCCACTGGATGCTTGGGGACCAAGGTGGAGACAGGGGTGACACCAGCCCCTTCCCCTCCCCAAGGTGCCCCCATGCCATGGGCACTCATTGCTGCCAGCCCCATCAGCACATCCCTGCCCAGGTCCATCCTGCCCAGCCCTGGCACCCCTGGCGCGTTGTCCCCACGGTGCCACCCGCACCTCGTGTCCAGGAGCAGGTGCTAATTTAGGGGTGGGAAGTGGGGGCAGGAGCGCGTGGGGGGTGGTGGCCTTGGGCCATTTTGATTTTCTTTTAGCATTTCTGTGTATTCCTCATTGTCCCTTTTCCCTCTGTAAAAAATGAGCGGTATGGTCATGGGCGTCGGTGACACGGTGACGTGTGACTCCGGTGGTTGCCCCGCGCTCACTGCAGCAGGGCCCGGATCTGTTTGGACGTGGTGTCGTCGTTGAGGTGTCGAGTGGTGTACCTGAACAGAGAGGGGATGGTCAATCCTTGGCACCCTGACCTGGCTCTGCTGTCACCACACAGGGTCACCATCCTCTGCCATGTCCCTCTTGGCTCACCTCAGAGCGTTCAGGAGCCCCTCAGTGCTGGTTGAGGGCTGGTCTTTCAAGACCTTGATGCAGCCTTTCATCTGGAAGGGGAGTGAGAGAAGCTGTGAGAGCTTGGATGTGTTGCAGACAGCTGTTCCACTTCCTCCCCACCCTCCTCCTCACTGCTCAGGGGGATGAGTTCCCCTCTGGACCAGCTCAGAGACATCCCCATCGATGTCATCCAGGGAGAGACACCCTCAGGCATCACAGCTACACTGGGATGAGTGGGATGGCTGTGACCCCCCTGGTGCACCCCATGGCCACTCACATCGATCTTGGAGGTCTTGGCAAAGGCTCCCACGGGGTGGACGTGGTCATAGAGGATGATGACACCGACCATCACCCGCATGCAGAAGAGAAGGGTCTCGGTGTTGGTGAAACGGCTCCGGTACTCCCTGTGCCACAAGAGGAGCTGGTTGAGCTTGGGAGGGTGGCAGAGGGACCCCAGCACTGAGATGTCCTCCCCCCTGACCCATGTGGGGTACTCACGGGGTCTCCAGCATCACCCTGCAGACACAGGCCATGGTGCTCAGGCAGTCGGTTGTGTCCTCGATCGGGAGGGTCTTGTTCTGAAACCCAACAGGTCCTGGCTGCTGTTTCTACACCCAGTCCCCTGCATGGTGCTGGGGTTCAGGGGGGTACTCCCCTCCCCCAAGGGTCCCCCCAGCCTTGCTCACCTCCGAAACAAACTTGGTGGTGGCGTTGCTGAGTGTTTTGAGCATGGGGGTGGCCTCGGCGTAGAAGAGGGACATCCTGTTGGCCATCTCGTTGTTCACCTCGCTCTCTGCGTCCAGCTGTGGGGGGAATGATGGGGTCATCGGTGTGGCTGAACCCTCCTTGAGTCACCCCCAATCCTGTGAGCCCCTGAAGGAGGTGATCCCTGGCTGGGGAAGACAGCACTGTCCTCTCACCTGCAGGTTGTTGATGCGATTCCGGCTGATGGTCCGTCTGTAGTAGCTGAAGTCGTTCTGGATGGCAGGGTTGGTCATCTGGGGGGAGACCTGGGTTAGGTGCCAAGGCCAGAGCCTGGGGCACGTCTTGGGAGTCCCAAGGGGCTCTGCTGGTCAAAGCTTTTGTATGATTCAGTGTAGGGACCCCTCAGTTCTCACCCCACACAGGGAGGTACCTTGAGCTCATCAAAGCTGAGGGTGAAGTGGAGGATCTCAGCGAACTGCTTGGCCAAGGCTTGTTCCCGCTCAAGGTGCTGGGTCGGGGCGTATGGAGGACTGGTGAGGGCCTCCAGCAGACTCCGCAGGGCATTCTCTGGGGACAAAGCACCACTGGTCTCCTCCTGCCCCTCTGCACCTCCCCAGATGGGGAAACTGAGGCACAGGGTAGCACAGCACCCAGAGCTGAGCACACCCCATGGGCTTCCCTTAAATCTGCCCTATTCCCGCATCTGGGGAGGGATGCAGAATGCAAGGAGGGGA
>NW_008688823.1:67916-74355 GCF_000695815.1 Acanthisitta chloris | reverse complement strand
CTGTCAGTCCTGGGAGAGAATTCTCAAATGGTGCTTCGGGGATCGGGTTTTCTGCCGCCTCCTGCTGCATCTGCATGGACGTGATTATATAATGAGGGTAAAAAGTCGATATTAATGTTCTGGCTGCTCGTTGTATATTCCAGCTTTAGTTGTTATTCTGTGGTTCCGTGTAACGCCTGGTAATTGTCAGCGTTGGTAGTCAGCGATTTCAGAGCAAACGAGAAGTTGGCCTGTACCATTTTGAATTTCCAACCTGAGCTACCATTAATGCTGCCTGTATCGAAACAGTGGTCCACATCAGCCTGGGACAACTTTGTTTTCCAAAGATCACGTTAAAAAGATGTAGGAAGAAGACAGGTTCATACAGAGAAGAAGAGATAATAGTCATTGTGTGTTACTTTTTTCTAAAGGTGTTTATCAAGAAATTCAAATTTTTTGCCCTTTGTTTATTTAATCTCTTCACAGGAGTCAGTGGCTGAATATTGTTTGGCTTACTGGTAGAGAGGATTAAAAAGTGAGTTTATATAAAAGTATAAATATGCCTGTTTATTTCTTTTCCCTTTCTCCAATGTGCAGTGTCAGCTTTGATCATGACTGTAGAGCTCTCGATTTACGCTTATAAAGATTTAAGGCTTATGTAGAAATACACAATATGTGTTCTTTTTCAAGTAAGGATTAGGTGAGGAGCTAGAGAGGAGTGAAAGAGGGGCATGATCAGGAGGAAAGCACTCACTGTTATGAATCAGCATTGCCTGAATTTGATGAAGTGGGATGAGAGCAGCTGCAGTGATTGTCACTGAATGTCCATCCAGCCCAACAGTTCCGAAGAGGAACAGATGTTTGGAGAAGGAAACTTCAGCGGAACACCCCTACTTCCTCCCATATCTCCTCCCAGCCACCTGTAGGTTGAGGCTTAAGGACTTCCTGAGGGACAGCTTGCTGACTTGGATATTTTGTTTTGGTAATTTTTGGTTGGCTTGTTTATTTTCTCCATTGCTCTCCATATGTTTGTCTTCTGTGGATGTGTTTAATTGCTTTTGAACAAGGAAGCAGGAGGTGGTTGGAGAGTGGGATGAAGTTGGGTTAGTGGAAAGGTAGAGTTGGGAGAAAAATCTTTGCAAATTTATGGGAGTAGAAGGGATGGAGAAAGTGACATGTATAAACAGCTACTGTCAGTTTGTTCTCTAGGTAGGACTGATAGTATACAGTGAAGTAATAACAATGAGAAGACAGTGAATTTTGTCAGTGAATTTTGGACACCAAAATTGTTTACCTTGCTAACTGAAGGTTCTCATCTCACAACTGAGAAGGGGGAGAGCAGCTGAGTTGGGGGTGTGCATACCTAAGGTTATGTTTACATTGTCTTACTCTTCTGGGTCATTTCCTTAACTTGTAGAAAAAAGAAATTCTAATGTTTAAGGAAGTGACATAGTAGAATTTAATATCTTGGAATAATTTTAAGTGTCAAGTGCATGGTTTTAAAGAAAAATCTTTTCTAGTGGTCTGAGAAGAGAAACAATAATGAAAACAAATCCTAACTTTGACTGTTGTTTTCTCAACCAGTCTATCCTTGCCTTGATTATGGACCCTGAATTTACTTAATTCCAAGACCCAATTAAAATAATTAGAGTTTAAAAGAAAAAATCAAATAGTAAATATTGTAGAAGTCTGTAGTTTTGAGTTGTTCAGTGTATTCTCTGAAGTTTTTGAGTATGTCTCTGAAGTTTGTAGATAGCATGCTGAATTAAAGCCTTGTGTCTTCTGCATTTGTAACAACCAGCATCATCTGTTGGCAAGTTTTTGATTCCTTTAAGTTGGGAATACTGTCCTGCTTTTATCTAGTCTTGGCTGTTTAAGTGTCTGTAGTTGCAGTGCAGCCTTCCCTTCCCAGCAAGTGGTGACTACAACAAATGGGTGGTGATTAGTGATAATAGTGCAGGAGCTCTGCTCTTGCTTTGCTCATTTTACACACAACTGCGATGTGGTTTTCTTGCATATGTGTACACTGAAACATATTCTCAAAGGCTGCAGCAGAAGGGATTTAGTGAAATCTAGCTTTTCCTTAATTACTCAGGTCTAACGTCCTGTGAACTTTGGAAACTATTCAGTTTATTTCTGAAGTGTTTTGGGGAGAGCCTAGGAAACGTTGAGGCTGCTATAGGGTTCAGGCGATGAGGAGTAGGATCTCCTTTCAGTCATGGTGACAGGGATGATGCTGTGGTCCTCATGTTATTTCAGGCTGTGTGACTCTCAACTTGGTTTGCTAATTGTCTGCAGAAGGAATCTTTTCCTGGTCCCAGCAAGGTGGTTGTGTATTTGGAGCTGAAGTACAATACTAGGGTTGGTCTTTATTCTGGACAAGAAGTAAGGTGATGTGATAGAATGACTGTAGACACTTAACCTTTTTGTATTAATTTCCAGCTTGGAAAGCAGCCAGAAATGATCACCCAATGCCTTTATGTTCTTTAGTCTGAACAAATTTTACCTGTATCTGATGGGTTATGTTACTGAAGTCTGTCATCTTGTCTGACCTGCATTGCTTTTGCTTCCACAGTTTAATCCTTTTTAAAACCAGAAGAACAACCCCAAAATTAATATTTTGGCAATAGATTGTTATAATGTGTTCTGCTACATGGTAATGAGCTATTGAACTTCCCAAACTCCTGAGTTTTCTCATGCCCTATTGTCATGACTAAATCTTAGTGATACTTAACTTAGCATTAAATACCTCTTGGATGCCATTGTAACATATTCTTGATGCTTTTTTAAATTAAAAAATTATAATTATATTGTGATGACACAGAATTATGACTCATCAGTACCTTATACTGTATTAATTAGGTATTTTTTCCATGGTTTCATCAGGCTGGCAGATGGGGCCATAAGTTAACCATGCACTTGTAGCTAAGAGGATGGTAGATGAGCTTACTGTTATTTTTGTTTCAGAAAGGTAAAACTATCAAACATAATTTAAAATGGGTGTAAAAAGTTAGTAGCTAGACAAAACCTAATATTTTGAGCACATACTGTCAACAGAACTATATAGGTTGACATTGTAGAGAAGTTAGTGTAACATCTCTAATTTTTATGTATTCTTCTTGATTATATCAACTACTGCTTTCAGGCATAGTAAATAAATTCCAGCTTCCGTGCTGTCTGAAGGAGTAGAGCTCAAACCCAATATTCATTAAATAAAAAAATTTTGGTTTTGCCGTTGGAATCTATTATTGGTGGAACTTAATGGGTTTGGCTGAAGCCTTAGTAAGTATTTCTCAGCCCTTTGGGGAAAGAATTACGATTGGTCTTTCTGGAGATAAATTACAAAAGCAACTTAAAATTCTATAATAAGACACAGTACGTTAAAATGGGCTTGGGATTGTTACGTGAACTTTTTGGTGTCAGACAAACACTAAAATCATCCATGTTCTGTTGATCTTCTTTGCATTTTTTTCCCCCAATGAGCCATTTTGAGAGAACTAAACAGGCCCTGATTCCCTAATGAGAGTGGAAAAGTCAGTGGCTAACTAATCAGAAAATAACTGGCTTCATTTGATGATGAGCAGTTACATCATTTCTCTGAAGAGCCATTTCCCTTTTCTTTATTCAATATCTAAGGAAAATTGGATTTCCAGTGAAGTGCTCAGAGAATGCTGCAGGAGCACTGTTGGGGCTGGAATAGCATGGAGGAATACCCTTCCATACCCACAGAAATATGCTTCTGCAAGTTATGCTCTAAGTGTTGGTGAGGGCAAGTCATGGCTGTGCTAAGTACATTAGTGAGCAAAATGAACTATTACTGCAAGGCCACAGATGTTGGCATGGATTGTGTTAAAAGAATTGACTGTTGATACATGCAGCTGTGTTTATATCTGCTCTGTTTACTGAACAGCTTGGACAACTTTCCTATGTGGAAATTACTAAATTGGTTATGCTTCTCACTGCTAAAACATTTACCTTTCATTTGTTATTGGCTTTCAGCAGTTGCAGGTTCACAGGAGAAGTTGGTTACCAATCTGTCACTTAGAAACTGTTTTACTCTTTTGAGTGTAACTGACAGAAAGTTGGCTTTTTGGCTGGTCATTTAAAGGAAAGAAGACTAATATCCTGAAGGTGGAGCCTCACCAACCTCTGTCATGTGGTTTGTTTAAAATTCTAGTAAATAATTACTGAAGTTTTAAGTGTTACCATATTGCATAAGGGCCATGCTAAAGCTCTTTGGTTTCTCCATTCTCATTTCATACATCCCTTTGGAAGGGGAACTGTGCACAAACTGGTAAATGAGAGATGAGCATTTTGTTCTAACCTGCAGATTGTGGCATAAATTTATCTAATCTCTGCAAACAAGGAGAATTAAACCTAGAAAGTACTTGAGTTTACTTGAGCTGCTAGTACATAAACGCCAAAGTTGCATGGAATGAAACATTGTGTTTTCGTGTGTCAGATCCTTTTAAACTTGCCAGTTTAACTCTTGGTAAATTCTGTATGCTTTTAAAATGAAGAGTTGTGTTAAAAGCTTTGATGTTAATTAAGCCACAATGAACATTTAAAGATATGACTCAGTGATTTCTCACTTCCAAAATATGGACCTAAGGCTTTTAGTAAATTTGACTGCATTTGTATACTTCTGTTTATTTATTTTTGTCCTAATGTAGTGTAGATGCTAGTCCTGGCTCCTTTCCAGGAGGAGGTTGGCTAAAAGCAATGTTAAGGAAGCTAGGCTTTGGGGAATGAGTAGGAAAGTGAAATCTGTAGAAAGGAGCTTTAATGGTAAGCATGTGTCCTTCAGAGTGTCTTCCTCTTTTGTAAATTACCTGATGATACCTGAACTGCAGCAAAATAACTGAGTTGCATTTTACTGAAAAGAATAAAACCCTAAATCTTCCAATCTAGTGCAGAACCAAAATGACTTTGCTGTTGTTTTTATTTCAGTTGATTAATCTGATTATTCCCTCTGTTTTGTTAGCCAAGAGGATAGTCCTTCAAGTATATATGTGTGTGATTTGGCATCCTGAACCTCAAGTACAAACAATTTTTCCAGGCTGGGGTCTAAGAGAGCAAAGAAATTCCCCATTAAAGTTTTTTGCTGTGGTCAGGCAGGATTTTCCCTTGCAGCTCTGGGGAGCTCTCAGCCATCTCACAGAAACGCTGTTTCTAATTCTTTTCCCCTGAAAGAAGCCTCTGTGGTTTCCTGGAGGTTGTTACATTCCTGTGTCAGTTTTTGAAACTTTTTTGATAAAGGAGGTTATTTTGGGGACTGGAGCCAATGTCTGCAAAAGCACTGTGGTTTGTCTTCTCAGCACACTGCGACAATGCTAGACAGACTAAATCACACTGGACTTCAGAGGTAATTGAAACCCTGGAATTGTTCTCGGAAAAAAATGGAGTTTAGTACAGTTTGCTTAGTGATGGAAACATTAATTATATGACTTTGAGCAATGGTTCAACCTTGGGTGGATTGCTACATTTCTAATGAAGTTCCTCCTTAAGACCTCATTTATTAGTTGTGTGTGTGAACTTCCACTTCCTTTGGGAACAGCAAAACCCTAACATGTTAGGCTAGCAGAAAGCTTTCTGTAGCATCATTCTTTAAAAGGTGTCATGAGACTAAATTTTACACAATCTGAAGTGTTAAACTGCTTTAGACTTGGAGAGCTACTGAGTATCAGGTGAAATGGGAGCTGAGGAATGTTAGCCATGATATTCCTGGCTAATATTAGGTGATATTACAAGAAAAATCAGGAATATGAGAGTAAATCAGTACTTCTTCCTCACAGTTCAGCAGAAATGAATTATATGAATTTGTTGTGTAAAAGACACAAATGCAGCTTATAGTGAAAGCATGTTTGAGCCCTAAATCAGGATTTTAGTTTGTCAGGGAACATGCAGGAGGCTGACTCACCAGCTCCCTCCTGCATACGGCATTGACTGAGTCACTTTAATTTATTCTTCAGATATTAGAATGCTATTAACTTTGAAGAGAGAAGGAGCCTGGGTCTATGGAATGCTATATAACTGGCTTGAAAACCACCTGCACAATTTCAGCTCCAATTATGTCAGACTTCCTTTTATATGTAGAGTAGTATGAAGATTACTTCCTGTATTCTGGAAGTTCCCATTTCTTTCTCTTTTGAGGAAGAGAAGAAAGATTTGAGAGCATGTTATATATGTACAGTAGTGTTTGTGTAAGGCTTACAGTTATTTTTACTTTGTGATATGGTAAGAATAGTTGAGAAAGTATTTTGGGTAATCAAGATACCTGTAACTCTGCAATACATTTCCTCAGGGAAGTGCAGGCTATAGGTAGGAAGCTAATTCAATGTGTATAGTGAAATACCTTTTTTAAAGGAATCTAAAAAGACTTTTTTAGTAAAACAGATATTGTCTGGCAAACGCAAATATGCATGGTGCCAATACACTTAGGCTTAGTGTAAGGTGCTGT
>NW_008688823.1:34181-67903 GCF_000695815.1 Acanthisitta chloris | reverse complement strand
GGAAAGAGGTCTGTTCAGTTGTATGTAATGTGGGATGTTGCACTCTACTTTGAGATAGCCTTACCTAAAATTTTTATTTTATATGCTGCTCTGTGGCAGTACTTCTTTAAGTAACTCAGAAATCTAAACAGTATTGTAGTTCCTCTTGGTTAGTAAAGCCCTGTAATCATCAGCTAATTAAAGATATTAAACATCAAGTTGAGATACTGAATTGGCATATATATACACAATATATGTGTCATATGCATCTGTATATAATATCAAGGTAAACATTTTTTACCTTTGCAGTAACTTAGAGGATGTAGGAGACAAGTTAGTGCCTTACCAGGTAGCTGAGAATTGCTGGTAGTTCTGTTTTGCTCACTAGAATCAGCATCAGAGTACCAAGTCTTTAGTAATTAAGTCTTGTGTCCGCCCCATCTTTTTGAAGATCAATAGTTCAAATCCCAAATTCGTACATTTCTTTTGGAGGTATCTACATGGTCTTAGGCAGGCAGATGCCAATGCTCTGGGTTTTTTTGGCAAACCAGGAGCAGTGTAGCTGTTAATATGGTTTGGAGCCTGAATGAGTGTACCTGGTTTGGAGCTGGGTGATGCCTGCTTAGTTCCATGTGTCCTCCTGCACAGGGTAAGGAAGGCATATCCCTGCCTGCTTTTCTCCAGACCTAGCCATCCTCAGTGCAAAGTGTTGGTGTCCCCAGGAGTGGGCTGGGAGTGGCATTTGTGTTCAAAATCTCTGATAAGCTGGCGGGTTCTTGAGTGAGTCCCCTCTGGGGAAAAAGCGCATTTTTTAAAATGGGTTTTGAATACATGTTAATTGTAATTAATAATGTCTTGAACATCCTGATGATCCTCTTGATGATTTGGCATGTTTCCCAGGCAATAGGTTACCCTTTGTGCTCTTCAAATGTAACTTGAATTTCAGCATCTGAAAAAATCCTGGAAATAACAAGAAAACTCTTTGCAGAGCTGGAAAACTGTCTGAGGTGAGGTGAACAAAGAATACTGTTCACTGGAGGCTTTCAGCCTGGGCTGGTTAGCTGAAGGAGTAGAGAGCTTGCTTAGATCTGGGAACTTTTGGGACGCAGAGAGCAGAGCCTGGGCATGAGCTGTCTGCATAGCTGCTGGCCGTGGCACAAGGTGGCACAGGAGGGCGCCAGGTAGAGCAGCTTTACAAGCCTGAGTGCTTCAGCGGTGAGGTAGGGCAGGACAGAGGAAGCAGTAGCTGAGTGGGGGATGGCAGAGGCGAAAGTCCTGTCTCGTGCAGTTCGATTTGTCCCTGTGACCTAGCTAAGATCTTGGGACAAGCACTGTGGTGTATCTCAGTCCTTGTTGCTGCTACAAACTGCTGAGCACGTGACTATAAACTCTTTGCCAATGTAATGAAGAGTAGCAGAGGGAAGGACAGTTCCATACTGGAGTGCAGAGCGTTGTAGGCAGAAGGGAGACACCGCCACAGCCTGTGGATGCACCACTGGCTAAGTAATAACCAGGCTTTTAAAGAAACGTTTGTTTAGGAAAACCTTGAGGAGACGGTCCAAAAAATAATAAGAGAAAAGGTTTAACAGAACTGGCTTTCTTGAGTCTTTCCAGAATGCTGTGTCAAGCAAAATCACTTTGCTAAAGCAGAGAGGTTAAACAAAATGCTCATACGGATTTTCTGACATTTCCTGGAACTGGTGATACCCACTGAAACCATCTGCCATTATTCATGGTGAATGTATTCACATTGCTGCTGCTGTGATTTTTAATTGGGGAAGCCCCAGTTCTTCTGACAGGGCTTAAGGGAAACCTTTATCTCTTTCCTTTGTGCTGTCAAAGGAGAGGTTTGTATCCCTTGGGAGTCAGTAGGATTCTCTTATTGTACTGTGTGTACATATTGTCTGAGTAGTGGGACACATTCTTGTTGCAGAAGTTGTCAGTGGAAAGATGGGAGGTAGCTGTGGTTTAGTGATGGCCAAGTACAACTACCCTGTTGAGTGGAATGGTGTACATGGAGATGAAAAGCTTATTACACGTAGCAGGGATTTTCAGTTTTTAAGAGGAAGTTTCAGAGTTGGAAAGGCAAGTGTAGGAGCACTCTGTGTGTGCCCATGGGAATGCTCGTGTTTTGCCACTTAGAGGAGGGGAAAAAGTAGTTAAACCAAACTATATAGGTTTGCAGCTTAAGTTTGGTAAAATAATTCAAGTATCTGGATCTTTATGTGTAAACTTTGCTATTGCTTGTCAACATCAATAAAATCAGCTCAACAAATGCAACTGCTATTTCCGTACTTTTTCTGAAGAGAAGCGATGTTACTAATAAACTAACATCAAAATAATGTGCTTTATTGCTAGTGATTTTATATTAGAATTTAGGCTAAGTTCTATCTGTATATTAGTATTTAAAGGGAACCAAAAGAAAAGACATACTAAAAAGAGACAAGCAAAACCAAACCCCTAGAATTAGTAATGACAATGTATACTCGCTTTCAAAAATCCTGGTATTTTATGCCTGACTTCCTGAACATAATAATTCTGAACCAGAGTATTTTATTTCCACTTCTCATCAAAGAACCTATTTGTTTTCAGATTAGAGTAAAACCACACAGAGGAAAGAAAGGTTAAAAACTGTGCATATTACTTATTTTACAATTAGTATTCAGATGCTCAGTGGGTTCTGGAGGCAATTTACGAGAGTCAGAGATACAAAAATATAGAATCATCTTTATTAATGAGGTATGTGTTAGAGATCAGGTTTCTTGGGATACAGCCCAAGGTTTTTTCATTTTCATATTCCAGTGACCTGTTTTCTGGATGGTCTTAAGTCATTTGTCAAAGAATAACTCTGAAATCATCTGCCACTGCTATAAATTTTGGAATTAACATGGGTAAGATGATGAAGTACAAAAAATCCTGTTACTCTATCCTATTTAGGGAAATGGATAATGAACTGATAGCTAAATGCCTTCATGCCTAGGTCCAGGAGTCTTCACTGATGCTGACGATTTGAGAGCTTTAGATATTTAGGGAACCCTGGAAAAACCTGGCAAGAGGGATGTAGGCATGACTAGTTAGCTGTTAGATCAGAATTGGGTTTTCTCTTAATTTAGCTTGGTCCTGGGTGATTGCCATAACTTTTTCCCCAATGAATTCTTCATGTGTTTTTGATGCAAACTTCTCTCACTGTGGGCCTTTTGATCTTCAAACATTTGCTTTTGGCAGCTGTGCACTTTGCTTGCTCTAGGTGTCAATGCTTCCAGATAGCTGGCTAGGAATAGTTTTGGGGTACTAATTCTCTGATGCATTGTAATGCAACTCAGTAGCATTGTTGGTCACCTTGTTTTGATGGATTTAACTGCTGTCTTGCATGGTTTTCTTGATCATACTTTTTTTTGGTATTCATGACATAATTGACTTCTACAAGCCTTTGAATTAATTTTTTTAATGCCTGGTGATTTTGTTGGTGAATGATTGTTATCAAGATTCTTGATTCTTGTCCCATATACCACCCCCCACTTCAGCTATCTTAGTGGGGTGTGTGAGCCTCGTAATTCATAAACCATATTGACCTTGGATTTACATTTTTGCCTTAAGTCTTTCCAGTTATGTTACTTTGTGGAGAGATAAAAATTGAAAGTGTCTTTTCTCTTCCTGTTTGTGCCAGATTGGGTATTACTCAAAATCACTGCTTTTCTAATCTTTATATGTAAGATTCTTAGAACGGGTGACTCTTAAAGCCTGTGCATGGGAGTCATTTTTACTGTGTTCAGATTGGCCCTGTTTCTGCCAGTGCTTATTTTTGGAGTAGTTGCATTACTTGTGATATTTTAAGCAGTTTAAAGCCTTTGAGAAAATAATCAGCCTTAAGTGAGATGGATGAGTTACCTTTATTATAATGCTATTTTATTCAAAGTGAAACAGCAATCATTTATCCTTTCATAGCAATAGGATATTGACCGAGTGAAATATTAATGCATGTATTAAACTTTGGATTTTGAAACCTCTAGCAATTTTTATTTCTTTCCTCTATATTAGATGGTGTCAAATGCTAGTGTTGGAAGTAATTTTTTCAAAGATGATATTTAAAAGATGTGTGTTGGGATTTTTGTGGGTGCTTTTGTTTTGTTTTAAAATTGATATCCCTGAGTTTTCCTGGCCAACAGTGAGTTAAGAACCAGCTGGAACCTTTCTAATTCTTACATTGGGAGCTTACTATTCCCACCTATGGTTTGCATACCTACGTCTGAATATTTCTAGCAAAATCTGTTAGCATTTCCAGAATGAATGCTAGGCCCTCTAACTGTATCTTAGCAATTATTTATAGGCTGTACTGCAGAACTGTTTGTGGCGACCGTTGGGTAATTCAGTGTTTTGAGGAAATCAGCAGAGGTCAAAATTAATAGCTACCAGCAACATGACTTCCAAAATTCCTCTTCGGCCTTGGTATTGCCAAGTTTTAACCTTTGCCAGGCAGCTGGCTCTTCCTCTAAGGTGCATCTAGATTTTCTCTGACTTGGACTGGGGAAGATTTAAATTTTCAATCACTGCAGGTCCAAGCCTCTAACATTTTCAGATGCTGAAGGAAGCTCTAGTGAGAGGTTCACTAGAAAATACCCTCAAGGACTGCTGTTCTTTTTTCCCTCCCTAGTGATCAGTCACTCTGTTGGGCTGCATTATCCCATAACACTGGTCAAGAAGCAGCAGCAGATAATGAGCAGCACCAGTCAGCCTTTGCCTTCTTGGACCCACAGTTTCCCTGACTGTTTGCTTGAGTAGCATCTCTTACTTTTCCTCCAAAATCCTGGGTCTGTCCAGGTGCTGATAGTGGGATTGGAGGTCAAGGACACTTGGTGAAGTGAAAACGAGGAAAGAGAGGATCTTCTGCATTGGTGTAGACTAGAAATGTGGTTCCCCTGCTCCCCTGCCTTGCCAATGTAGGGATTAGTGAAGGGGAGCAGTGGGTGGCCTGAGGGGTTTACACTGATACACTTGTACTGCCTCAGTGTCCATCAGTAGTTGACTGTTTCTGTATCTATTTTTCTACAGTTTCTGTGGCATTATTAGTTTATCAAGATGCTTTGAAATAAGCTTTTATTTCTATTTATTTTTGTAATGGGAAGTCGGAGCTGATCCTGGATCCTGTGGTATTTCTGTACTGCAGAGATGAGCTCTGTGAGTATACATCAGGAATTTCTCTGTCTTTGTGGATTAGCAGCATACTTGCATGTTACTTCTATAGTATTGTATTGCTGTTGATGCTTGTGTTACTTCTGAGAGTCTTGGGGGTTCTGGAGAAATACATAATCTCGGTGTGACTTTGTGCATAGTGTGTATTCTTTCCTTTGTTCAATGCATAAGGTTTACTGGAAGAAAAGGAAGTCAAAAAGGACAACTTTTGCATCCTCTTCTTTTTGTCATAACAGGTGGCGACAGACAAGGTTGCAGGGAAGCTGAGCTCTACTCTCTCATGGGTGAAGAACACTGTGTCGCACACCGTCAGTCAAATGGCCAGTCAGGTGGCAAGTCCATCTGCCTCCTTACACACTACATCCTCCTCTACCACTCTGTCTACACCAGCCTTGTCACCATCCTCACCCACACAGCTGAGCCCAGACGACTTGGAGTTACTCGCTAAACTCGAGGAACAGAACAGGTGAATGGCAAACTTTTTGCTCTTCCAAGTACAGTAATGAGACTAAAATGGGTTTATTGTAATTGCAGCACAGAGGCTGTTAAATGGAGGTTAGGTAGAATTTAATGGCACAACACTTCAGTTTGAAGGCCCCAAGGTTTAAGAACTTGTGCTTTTGTACTGTGTTTTTATGAGTTCTGTTTTTGTGGAAATCTAAATGGTGTTTTCCTCTCCTGGTTTTACAGGAGTGTTTATAGCTGCCTCTAATAGTAAGAAATTACACTGAGTGTGATTTTCAGTGTTCAGTTTAAAACAGAGTATCTTGGGGTGAGACTTTGTGTATAACCTTCTTACCTTCTCAGATCAAAACTGTAATTTCTATTAGCTTTTTGAAATCTTAAATATTTCTTATTTTATCTTATTTTTTCCATTTTTACCCAGTTCTTGCTTTCAACTATATAACCTGCCATATATAGAGATAGAACAGTGTTCAACCACCTTCTTGCTGTTAGACTAGTGGTGGCAGATGCATGTCTTAAATTAATGAAAGGTAAATTCCAAGTCAGTCCTCTTTGTTCATCTTGCCTTTTCTTTGTATCATAAGTAAGCGTTTTCTTGGCAGCCTTTCCATGAGTGTATATTTATCTGCACTGTCCAAGATCCACCCTCCAGATGGGATCAGGCACTCTTGACATGCACAGTGATTGCAAATTCGCAATCTCACTAAGAAAAGAAATTAGTATAATTTTTTAATGCTGAATTTCCAGAAACCTTACTCATCTGCACTTCTGAGGCAGGACTTCTAAGTTATCTGACCTCTTGCAAGATTTGGTCATATTTGACAAGTATGTTTGAGTAGGTTTTGAGAGGTTGAGTGTAAAGAATTTGAGATTCAAGTAGGTTTTAGTCTTAGCTGCAGGGCTTTGATACCTACTGAAGATGGCTGTCCCTGTGCTGCAGTGAAGTTCAGGGTTTGGTAATTTAGCTCAAACCAGCTTCTGTGCCAGCTCCTGCGAGTGTGCTGGACTTTGCACTGTGGCACTTTTGAGGTACTCTGGTTTTGGTTGGCTTGGTTTCTCTGCTGATTCACTTATGAGGGTAGTAACTTCCAGTGAAGGAAAACAATAACTTGGGGGAGGAGGAGCCTTTGTGTTACCTGGCATGGCTTCTCTCGTGTTTGTATTCTGCAGCCTAACACCAGTACAGTTTACAGGGAATTTGAATATCTGTCAGTAGGAATGTCTGTCTAGTTCTTGACCAACAATAGAAGGAAGCTTCTAGAACCACCTCATACTCTCTTCCTTGTCATTTATGAGATTGTCTCTCTTTGAAGATGAATTACATGTAATTTTTGCTGTGCAAATGAAAAACTATCAAAAGAAGCAAAAAGAGTTAAATAGTGCTTTTAAGAAAGCTAATTTGCATTTAATCTGAGGCTTTCTACTCTGTTCATGACAAAGTGACTTTTATTTGAAAAGCAAACTGTTCTTTGGACTGCTTATCTGTGTTGGAACATAATGTCTTTACATCTAGAGTCCTCTCATTAAGCCCTGCAGTCAGACTAGCTGACTTGTTGAAAGAATAGGAGCTTGGGCTTTCTTTTTCATGTCAGCTTTCTTCATTTAGTAAATAAACTAGCAAATCTGGTCTGGTTTTATTTAATTTTAGCAGACCTGTTGTTAAGTCTCACACTAGCCTTGTGTGTGAATTCTAATTGGAGGTACCCTATCAAGTGTACCTTTCCCTGTGAGATACTGCCCTTTAATGCTGAAATTTGATGCTCTTGTGCTGGGTGCACTGTAGTTTCAGAACAGTTTGCATCTGCAGTTTAGCACAGTGGCACTTTGTTGACAAGGAATTGTACTCTGAACAGAGGGAACCATTCTTGTTTCTGCTTGCTGGAAGAACTGCTGGTGATAGATATTTTCAAAGGTTTCCTTTCATTATTGGCTTTTATGTCGATAAGGACAATATGAATTATTTAAACAGCTAGAAAAGGGAAGAAATCAAATTGTATCAAGCTATGTCTTAGAGCATTCTGTAATCTAATTATACTGTCCCCTCAGAATAATGAGGTAGCTCAGTCCAGAGTCCTGGTGGAACTGTTTGGCATTAGTAAATCATTTATAAACTTTTAAATTAAAGAAAACCATGACTGAACATTACAGAGCTTGCTACTTACTGTAAAAAGAACGTACCATTTTCAAAGCTAAGGACAATGAGTTTATCCAGGTAAGGTCAATTACGGAAACTTAGCATAACTTCTGTACAAAGCTGTGAAAACTGGAAGTGACTTGTTAGAACCTTGTTTTTATAATCTTAATGTTCATTCTATGCTTGTTTGTTGTCTGATTGCTTTGAATCTGATGTTTAGGCACTATCTCTGATTTAGAGAAGGAGTTCTGAACTAAATTGTTATTATGGATCAGTATAAGCCAGGTTTCTAAGCATTTAAAATAGATTGTAAAAAATATTTTCTTCAAAACTAGATTTTCTGCATTCCATTAATACAGACTAAATTAAAATTTTCTTGAAAAGGCTTTGCTTATTTTCCCCGAAGGCATTACCATTGAACCTTTTTCCCAACAAAATACTGCTGTAGAGACTGTACTTGTTGTCTTTGCAAATTAAATTACTTTTTTCCATGACTTTCATAAACACTGGCAGGTGAAAGCTGAGAACAGGGAAAGCTAGTATAAATATCTCTGGTGTAGCAGAGTTTAAAACTTGTAGGTATGCTGAGATTCATGTACCATGTCAGGTGCAATATACCCCAGGTTATAATTCGTTAAGTATCTAAAACATAACCTGACCTTGCTGAAATGCTGGGGGGGATTAGCCTTTGTGCAGGTGCACTGAGAAATTATTCAACCACATCGCTTTGATATACTGACACTGGAATTCTTGGAAGTTAAAGCACAAATAAAACTCTTGGTATAGCAAAACACTTTCAAGTTAGTCTGAGCTCTTGTTCTTACCTAACATGTGGTCTAAAAAATTTCCCCCTGCTTATGGGGCTTAAGATGAGTTGAGGATAAACAGAGCACACCATTTTGCCCAGAATCCCCAGGTCTTTGCAGAGCTGATGGCCATAGCAACCAGCTAACAGTGAAGTCTCTTCAGGAACTGGTCTAGCATTTGGCACATCTTTATGTATTCTTTGCTGCCTGATAACCCCAGAGGTTCTCACATTTGAACTCCCTTTAATTACACATTCATTAGCTATACTAACCACTTCTGTTGCCTGGTCCTCGGTCTTTATGGCTGAGATTTCTCTCTTGCATTTATAAAGCACTATGTTGATTTCTGAGCTGTTATGTGTAAATGTCAGGTGTTTTAAAATTGCTCCAGGTTTTACTTTGTCAATTTTTAAAAAGTGTAATCAGGTGGACTTTTAGGAGGCTAATCTTTTTAAAATTACTGTATCTTTTGAAGTACTTTGACATTTGACACTATCATTGAGGATACTTAACTTCCTTAGGTTCTCTTTGTCAGTCTGATGCACAACAGCTGTGGGGTTTTTGTTGATAGTAAAATCTAAGTCCTCTTGCTGGTACTTATTCCTCAAAACAAAGCTTGCACATCTTCCCTGTAAGACTATTAATCTCCAGTTGATGAACATGTAAAATAGAGTTGGACTAGCAATGCTTCTGTGCTTTCTCTAATTTGATAACTGTATGTGTGAAGATGTAATTCATGCGACCACAAAACGCTTGTAGTAAAATCTCACTTAGTGTTGTTGATGCATGATCACATTTTTTTATCCATTTTTAAAAATGCTGCAGTATGAATTGTTCTGTCTGCAGAATGACTTGTGATCTCAAAAAAAACCAGTAACATTGAATAGTTCTTTTCAAATTTTGTACAAATGAATGTGGGAAAAAATGTTCCACCGAACCTCTGGGTACATTCTTTGTCAAAAGGCTGGAAGAATTGACTTCTAAACAATTAATAGTGTGATTGTTTGATTAGAAGAACTTGAATTCAGTTTTTGTGTGCTTTCTTTGCAGACTCTTGGAAACGGATAGCAAATCGTTACGATCAGTAAATGGGTCAAGAAGAAATAGTGGATCTTCTCTTGTATCTAGTTCATCAGCTTCCAGCAATCTCAGCCATCTTGAAGAAGACTCATGGATCCTGTGGGGGAGGATTGTGAATGAATGGGAAGATGTACGGAAAAAGAAAGAAAAGCAAGTTAAGGTAGTAGTTGAACACTATGGTTTTTTGCATGTATTTGTAGTGAGATTTAACTGATACTGTTTTATCTTCCTGTGGGGCTTATTTTTAAAAAATATGTAATAGAAGCTTCCAGTTGAATCTGTTCCGTCCCTAAGCCTTAGTGATTCCTGTGCAACTGTCACTCAGCAAATGTCTCTTACTACAAACTAGATGCATTTCCTGTATCTTGAATACTAAAGCTTTCAGTCTGCCTCTACTGAGAGATTTCTATGAGTACAGACAAGATTTACTTCATGTTTTCAAAACCAGAATTACTGAAAATCGACTTGAGAGCATCTGACTGTTTGATGCTTTGATTATTTTCCTACTGAGCAGCTCTCTTTAATGCATCCTTAATAGGAGAGCTGATAATTATACTGCATGAGGCTCCCATGAGTTCAGTTTTTTGTGCGTGCCAAGTATGTTGACCCCAGGGATGACCTGAGGCAGAAAAACACACTTTCTAAGTTCTGAGTTGATTGGATAAACTTTGCCCAGTGTGTCCATTCTGGGGTAGTTGTGAGCATGTACAGAATTTGAGTTCGATTGTGCTTTAAATTCAAACTAGAAAGCATCTGGTGCACTTGAACATATCCATGTTTCAGCAGCAGCAAGTACAGCAGAGTGGGATTATTTTCGTTTGTAGGCAAGTCTGTTCTGCTTTGGGTCTTTATTGGCTGTAGTCTTTAGTTTTATGTGCAGAATACAAATGTCAGGGTCTTTTCAACAGTTTGAAATGTGTCTGTGAATAGGTTGTGGGAAGGCAGAACAATGGGCTAAAGTAAAGTATCTTTTATGTGAAGCTGTTGTGAAGAGAGAACATGACTTGAGAGGAAACAAGGGAAGAAAATGAATTCAAGACTTCCTGCTTGCATAGGGAAAGCAGTTTCTGGAAAGGTGTTCCAAAAGGCCATGAAAAGAAGGCCACATGAACCTGGCAAGAGAAAGAAGTGAGACGGTAATTAGTAGATCTGGTTAGTTAGAATTTGCTTGAACTTTATTAAGTGTCGCAAGTATAATTTGTTTTTACAGCTGACCAAGTACAATGTGGGGAGTATTGACTAAATTTCAGGGAATTTTTTAATTATATTGCTGACTAATATTATTTTGAAAACTAGCCAAGTTTTTCTTTGCTGGTTAAATAATTCTCAGGGTTTTTTTGTCAGAAGTCAGCCTAAGCTGTGTCAGTTTGCATTTACAATGGAATAGCAGAACTTCCATACCTGTTTCCTAATTGTGCTGGTAGGTACATAGGTAGCAACATAGGTGTCTTTTTGTGCTGGCTGTAAAAGCTGGTCTTAGGGTATTAGAAATCTGGTTGAGCTTCTACAGTTTTAGACGTAAGTGTCTATACCTTTCTGCAAGAAGATTCAGATTAGATATTAGAAAAAAAATTTCACTGTTAGGCTGGTCAGGCACTGGAATAGGTTGCCGAGGGAGGTGATGGAGTCACCATCCCTGGAGGTGTTTAAGAAGCATCTGGATTTGGTGCTGGGTGATACGATTTAGGGTTTAGGGGCTACAGTGAAGTGACAGGTTAACAGTTGAACTGGATAATCTTGAAGGTCTCTTCCAACCTGGATGATTCTCTCAATTTAACGAAGCATTAGCAAGTTTCTTGCTTTGTTAGTAGCCCTTGGGGCTTCAAATGCCTGATGTGCTGTCCAATAGTGACTTTGTTGGTGACAAAGGATAGCTAAAGACAGGTGTGTAAAGCTGATGTGTTGGGGTTACTGTCTTGGAGTTGGAAGTCTTTTAAGAAATGACACAGTGTTGTGTCGTAGGTAGGAGAAATAGTTGAAATGGCATTACCATGATGGTTCCAGAGAAGGCTGGATGGAGATCTTAGGGATATTAGAAAAACCAGGTCAGTGATAGAAAACTCTGCAGTAGAGGTCAAGCTTAACAAAAACAAAACTTGAAAGCAAGAGTTTCTTTGAAAGTTATCACTGTTGCATTAATTAATATTTGGAGAAGTAAGAGAAATATCTGGAACAAACAGGAAGAAGAGGATGCTTTGCAGAATAGGAGATTACTCTGGCTTCAGAATAAATAATGATGAACCTTTCAGAGACAGAGTACTTGATAACAGCTCTTAAGGTACAGACAGTGGTTGAAGCAAATGTCTTGCAGAGAAAATTGTCTAGGTCAGACTGGCCATGGCAGGGAGGGTTGGGACTGGATGATCTGTAAGGTCCATTCCAACCCCTGAATTCTGTAATTCTATGATCCTAGTTGCAGAAAGTACCACTAATACAGCCTATAAAATTCCCAAATAATAATGTTCTCAGTATTTCTCAGTTTTCAGATCAAGCAACAAGATTACTTGTCCTTGTGATTTCTTAGAAGACAAGTAAGAGGTTCTTAGATCTACTGATCTGGGCATGTTTGATTTTGTAATACCTAGCTGGTATTTTTTAGTTTATTTTGAATATAGAGTAAATTTAGTTAATTGACTACGTACAAACTTAATGTTTTCTTGGTCCAGTGTCTGAATCTACATTTGCATGCTTTCTTAGGAGACACCTTGGAAATACTGGCAGACCAGAGAAATTAGACACGATTTGTCAAGTTTTTTTAATTAGTCCTGATAGTTGTACTGTGCAAGTTTTTTGGTTGCAGTTTGCTGTGCTACAGTTAGTTTCAATTTTTGTCATTTACCTGTCTTGGAAGTAATTTTTAATTGGTGATTTCTTAGATCTCAGTTACTACAAATAGTATTAAGGGTGTTATCTTCAGTCATTTTTTTTTTTGTGAAATACAGAAATAACTGTATTAAATTGTGGTTAATGGAACTTCTTGTATAAAATTGTATGAATATTCAGTTTTTCAAGTAGCTTAAAATGGATAGGGGGCTACTTTCAAAATGTAATTTAGTCACTAAAAGTGATTCAGAGACTGATTACTTTGTTAGCTAACAATCTACGACACTAAAACTGACATATGTTATAAACTGTATGATTAGTGTTTACTGTGATGTAATTTCTTCCAAAGTTGAGAAGGAACTTAATTTGAAGTATTTTGTTCTTTAGGCTTATGTTTATCTTTCAGGAGATATAAATGAATTTGTCCTTTTTTGTGCTTTAGGAGCTGGTTCGAAAGGGGATACCTCATCACTTCAGAGCAATTGTTTGGCAACTTTTGTGCAGTGCTCAGAGCATGCCAATTAAGGATCAGTATTCAGAGCTTTTGAAAATGACATCTCCTTGTGAAAAATTGATAAGAAGGGACATTGCCAGAACATACCCTGAACATGATTTTTTTAAAGAAAAAGATAGCCTTGGGCAGGAGGTCTTGTTCAATGTAATGAAGGTGAGTCATTATTTTAGCCCTCAAAATATATTAGCAGGAACATGAACAGAAGTTTGGATTGCCTTATACATAGTGAGATTGCACCAGTTGCATGTGTTTAATTTTTTTTAAAACTTACTCTTTTTTTAAACCCTTGACACAGAAATGGTTTAACAAATCACATTCCACTTTCAAAGGCAGCTTCCAATGGTATTTCTGTATTCTCTTGTAAAGTAAAACCATTAAGTTGGCATTAAAATGGAGTCGCATTCTGAAAACTGCCTGTATTTTTTGTAGGTATGCCTTAGTTTTAGCTCTGTAGGTGATCAGAGCAGAGCTCACCCCTCTGGAGCAGCAGGTAGCAACTAGAATATCTGACTAAAACCTCTGTATAGAATGTCTGCCCTTGCTGGATTTGGGAGAGGGAGAATAACTTATTAGCAAGATAGTGGTGTGAACTATGATTGCTTTTTATTCACAATGAGATCTTAATTATTAAGAGTCTCAAATTTATTTCCCAGGCATATTCTTTGGTGGATCGTGAGGTCGGATACTGCCAAGGAAGTGCTTTTATAGTTGGATTGCTGCTTATGCAGGTAAACATGATGACAAAAAATGTGAACCTTTAAAATCCATGCTAGAATGCATAATACATTGTGGTGGTTCATTGGGAATTTTTACAATAGTTTTCCTTCATCATTTTGTTACAATGGAATTGTCAAGGGAAGCTGTTTACTCTGCAAATGAAATGAGTTTTACTTTGTCTGTTTGTTTGCCAAGATTGTATCTTGGAATGGGAGAATACTTTTATTTCTCAGAGATAAGGTAGGATTGCAGGCTGGCAAGCTATTTTGATGAATGGTGTTTCAACTATTAAAAAAACTTAATTTCATTTCTATTATACTGAATCTCCTCAGAGTTCAAATGGAACTTCACAGTTGATCTGATTATCTTAAAGCTGCTGTTGTATTACTGGTCTTTGTTTAATGGCAAAGTAGGGTATATAGTAAGAAACTTGCAGACCTCCAGTTTGGAAATGATTTGATAGAATTTAATATATACAAAGTTCATAAGAGTAATAGATGTGAATCACTTAAACAAAACAAAAGACTCAAAACAAACAAACCAACAACCAAAAAAACTCCACTGTGTACACACACACGTAAAGCAATCCTAAACCCTCTGAGGCACTTACTCTGATATATCATTATATTTGTCCACAGCTTTTACTGTGATTTTTTTTAATCTTATTTTTAATATAGATGCCAGAAGAAGAGGCATTCTGTGTGTTTGTTAAATTAATGCAAGATTACAGACTACGAGAACTCTTTAAACCAAGCATGGCTGAGCTGGGCCTGTGTATGTACCAGTTTGAATGCATGATACAGGTACATGCAAAATCTATCCAACTTCCTCTTCAGTAACTATTAAGGAACTTGGGAATTGCAATTCAAGAGCAGGCACGTCTGTGGGCCAGTAGGTGGTTTCAGAACTTCAGAAGTAAATGCATGTGGCTCTCTGGGTGCTTTTTAACCTTTGGCAGACAGTGACTGGCTTTAAACACCGAAGCATCAGGATTTGTATTGCCACAGTTTAAGTGTATGAATGTCTAATCGTGTTTGGATTGAGGACTCTGAAAGTCAAAGTCTTCAATTTACAGCTATTTTAAAAGATGGAAACTGGGAGATACCCTCATATGTAGAAATGAAATTGTTTTCAGATTGAGTACACAGAGCCCTTTATTCCTGGTCAGGTTGAGGGAGACAAACAGGTTTCTGTTTTGTGATCCAGTTTCTAACGTAATGATCAGGGATGGGATATTACATAGCCTTAGATCATTTTAGCTTTTATTTAGTAGCCTATTCTACATGTTCCTTAGGGATTTACAAGCTTGTGAGTTCCTATTAGGATCAGGAAGTGTTTTTGTAATCCGTGCTTTGCATGGTAGAAGTGCTGTAGGGCATTCTATATTGGGACTTGTCTTGCATGGTTCTAGATAATGAGTAGTCTCTTTCCTAGTCCTGTGTTACTAAGCTGCTGTCTGTACCTATCAATTATTTTCTTCTTTTATGCAAAATTTGTCAAAACCGTGTCTGAACTAAAACAACAAGCAGAAGCATAACGTAATTTGTTTTTTTTATTCCTCTTATTTTCCAGGAACATCTTCCAGAGCTTTATGTGCACTTTCAGTCTCAGAGTTTTCACACTTCTATGTATGCATCATCATGGTTTTTAACTATATTCCTTACAACCTTTCCACTACCAATTGCAACAAGAATATTTGATATCTTTATGTCTGAGGTAACTACTGAATACTTATGTGTTATATTTCAAGAGTAGCTGTTAAAAGCTGTTGTTTAGGTAGTGGTATAAATCCCATTATGATGGGGCAAATCTCCTGGTCTTGCTTTTCAGTTCTTAGGCCAATCAGATTATTTTAAGGGAAGGTGTCTGTGGATGTATTTTGTCAAGGAAGAGCAACTAAGTCCTTGAATGCTGGTACTGTGTGACTTTGTAGTCTAAGCTTGTTGAAGAGTTACCAGATCTGTCCTTTCTGGTTGCAGTGCAATAGCTTTGCATGCAGCAGGGACATCCATTCCTCAGTATTTTAGTAAGCTTGCAGTGGAAACTAATGTTGCTTTCAGGACAAAGTTAAAGCTCCATGGGAATATGCAAGCCAGGAAGAGGGAGTGTTAGTAACTTCTATTGTCCAGATGATGAACAGTAGCCAAAGAAATTAATGGAATTATTCAGTTTCACTATCATAAAGACACCTAAATTGTGTTCAGGATTAGAGCTTTGCACCCTAAGTGTAACAAATCACAGCTTATGGCCCATTTATGCTTTGCAGTTATCTTTTAGAAAGTAGTAGGTCAAAGGTAGATCCTTTCAGCTTGCCCTTGCCAACATCCAAGATTGAGTATGTAGCAAGACGTTCCCTTGTATAGGTTTCAGTAGTTTAACTGCATTGTACTATGTCCAAAATTAAAATGCCTCTTTTGAGAAGTACCTGGTTTCATTTCATCTAGATATGTTTCAGATGTTTGATAGAGCTGACATAGAGAACTCCTGTCACTTGTGTTTTTATCTCAGCACTAGCCTCTCTGCTGAGGGCTGTGTCTGGCATCAGGACAAATAGCCAGACTGCTTGTCCTTGGAATAAAGTAAGAAACCCACAACCAATTTGTTAAGAGATTTTTCAGTAGCCCTTTCGCTTGTTTGAGAAACTGGGTGAGGCTTACAATGTTAGTCAATAGTAGAATCATTCTGTACTGTTGACAATGCCATGAATAATTGTTGGATGTTTTTTAACTTCTGTTTTCAGGGTTTAGAGATAGTATTTCGAGTAGGTTTAGCACTGCTTCAGATGAACCAAGCAGAATTATTGCAGCTTGATATGGAAGGAATGTTACAGGTAAGCTAAGATTATAACGATTTAGAGATGTCTGAAATGTGTAGTGTTTGTGTATTTCCTTGCAGCTGTTAATTATATGTAATCTTGTGCTCTGATTGTTTTTAGCACTTTCAAAAGGTCATTCCACATCAGTTTGACAGTGGTCCAGACAAATTAATCCAAGCATCTTACCAAGTCAAATACAATGCAAAAAAGATGAAAAAGTAGGTATAATATTTTGATAAAATAGATTATACTGTTGTTAAGAGCTACTGTTTATTGTTTTTGTGGGGTATTTTTGAACTAGTTATTCAGTGTTTCATTTTTAATTTTCAACTCTTGAGTTTTTTTGGATTTTATACTTACAAACAGTTAAAACTGAAGTTCTGTCTGCAAAAAAAATTATTCTAAAGCAGTATTTGCTGGTTTTCTTAAGCATAATAAAGCTGTATCTCATTTCTAAAATAACCAAAAAAGCTTTGAAGAAAACTGCAATTTATGGGGAATTACAGCACTTCTGGAAACAGGAGCTGAATAGGAAAGCTTGGGGGGGAGGTGAGATTGTTTGGGTGTTTTCAAGGTGAATCTGGGAAAGGAGGTGAAACTTTATGATCTGACCTAAATCCTTCAGACTTTAGTTCTTTGGAACTGGAAGAGTATTCCCAGTGCTAAAGAGTGCATGTATGGGCAAAATTAGTCTTGTTTAAAATAGAAGTTGATAAAACTTGGCAATACCATTGGTAGTGGTAAATAACTTTCATTTGGGGTTTGAAATCTTGAGAATGACTACTTTGTTGTTAAGGTTAGTTGCATATCTCTTTTGGCTTTGGTAAATTGTGCTTTGATAAGCCAAGCTGCACATCTTGTGCTTTTCCAGAGTTGAGTTTGATAGTTCACCTGTTGGTTGTGATGTATTGTACATTCACTGCAGGTTGTACTAGGGTCTTCCAAGTTGAATTTGCCAATCCTTTGTCAGCAGCCTATGACCAGTACAGTGAGAAGTCTTCTCTAAAACAGAAGTAGGAACAACGCTTTTTAGGAAAAATATTTTCTCTGAAAACCAGTGCAATTGTATATAGTTGAAAATCCTACCATTGTGAGTCTTAACTTCCTTGCTTGCCTTCTGATTGTTATCTCAGCTTGTGGTTTTGTGTTGCCACCTTTTTCATTGGGCCAACTTTGTGGTTTGCTGGAGAGAGACCAAAATTGTTTTATGTTTAAGATATTTTTCTCAAATCTCTTTGCCTCTTGTTCTTCCAGGCTTTCCAAGCTCTGTTTTCTCTTGGCTGAATCTATTGAATTGATTACTGTATAATTATATTGAGTGGTTATTACAGAGTAGCTCCAAATCACTGCCTCTATAATGTGTATGAGTAAGCTCCTACACATCAGAGTGCTGATTCAGAGACTGTTCATATCTACAGGAGTCTGTCCAAATTTAATGTCCAGTCTGAGCCTTAGTGTGTTTCAGAGAAAATATCAGTAATCTGCATCTCTGTTCTACTGTTGTTAGTTATGTATTACATCAATACCAATCCACAATTTTTTCTAATCGTAATTTATTGTTTCTAATTTTTAGGTTAGAAAAGGAATACACTACAATAAAGACAAAAGAAATGGAAGAACAAGTTGAAATTAAAGTAAGAGAGCCTCAACAGATTTATTTATGAATTGGTTGAATTTCTAGATGGGGGTTTACATGTTTAATCTGTATATATAGCAGGACATGTAATTAAGGTCCCCAAATTCTTTTCTTTCAGCATTTGTATTTGGGATGTCTGTTCATAAAGGACACCTACAGTGAAATTGAGCCTTCTGGTGGACATTTAAAAAAAACCAAAAAATTGGACCTCAACAGATTTATTTATGAATTGGTTGAATTTCTAGATGGGGGTTTACATGTTTAATCTGTATATATAGCAGGACATGTAATTAAGGTCCCCAAATTCTTTTCTTTCAGCATTTGTATTTGGGATGTCTGTTCATAAAGGACACCTACAGTGAAATTGAGCCTTCTGGTGGACATTTAAAAAAAACCAAAAAATTGGAGACCTGCTGATTTTTTATTTCTGACTAAAGCTTGATTACAGATGGCCTCATTTATCAGAGGTGCCAAGTGTGCTGGTTTAGATGTAGGTGTCCCACACAGGAGGTTTGTATGACACATGTTAAGATAGAGTTTGTCAGAATGCACTTGACTGGTTTGTCATTGATTTTTGAGATCCTGATTTTTCTTGTGCATTAGACCCAAGATGGAGTGTCTGTCTGCAGTCACTTTTTCTTTTGGAGCATTTGCAGTTGATGAGGAAAAAGCCACCCTGCCAGTGCAGTTTATCTTTCCCTTTTACTAAGTGACCTACTTTCTGTATGTACTTAATCACTGCATATTTTTGCTTTTGTGACATAAATAGGCCTTTGATGCCTTTTTTTCCCTTTTCACTTCTTTTTTTCACAGCATGTTGTTTGATCTGGGTTTACTTCCTTGTTGTGTTTTTAGCCAGATCCATGAGAAAAGGCAGTGGGAGAAATGATGGGCAAGTGTATCATATAAAGCTTAGTGGAGGGAATGAGGTACAAGCTTTCTTTTTCCTATCCACTGCTAGTCATTTTGCCTTTCAATATCACTTTTTAAGGCATCAGTTCTTCAGAAAAATGACTGTGACATGCACATGGGAGCACAAAGGTGTTCCGAGCCTTTTCAGGCTGTGTTATTGTTGTGCCAGGCAGTGAGGCAGTTAACAGCATTAATACCTGCTGTAACAGCATCTGAAATCAGAAGACTTGCAGGGCTCAAATGACAGCTCTCTGTAGAACAGGGCAGAATAAAACCATATGAAAGAGAACTGTAACTTTAGATTTTA
Source organism: Acanthisitta chloris (assembly GCF_000695815.1). Lineage (NCBI taxonomy): Eukaryota > Metazoa > Chordata > Aves > Passeriformes > Acanthisittidae > Acanthisitta > Acanthisitta chloris. The sequence continues at coordinate 48,525 of NW_008688823.1, read as the reverse complement.
GTATTTTCACTAATTTCAAATCCTTCCTTGCTCTGCACTTTCCCCCACCCTCAAAAATAAAGGAACAAATCCCTCTCACCCAAACAAACAGAAAACATCAATCCTGCCTCAGAAAAATAATGAACCAAAAAACCCAACTCAACCAACCAACCAAACCCAACAACCTAAAGCTGTCTTTCTCTTTGGGACTTATGTAAATCATTTCTGACTTAGCAGAGCCTCTCAGCAGAAGACACTAATTTAGGGAGATGGTAAAACAAGTACATTTTGAGTTTGTCTTTTAGCCTGGCAGAATAAAGCATTTACTGCACTGATAGCTGAGGCTCTATTCTTAGGGATACAGGTCTCTTCCATCTGAATGCTGACTGCTAAAATTTACAGGAAGTGCATTGGTAAAGTATGCAGTTCAGTATAATTCTTTCGTATTTCTTGGGCATCTGAGGTAAGTAATTCTCAGTATAACCTTACAGATCAACATAAATTATTGTGAGGAAAAGGAGGGAAACCTTGTAGCTATCTCATTAGCCTGTTGTAGTGCAGGGAGTGCACTTTCATGTCCCTTGACCATGAAGACTTTGGCTCTGTTTGTGAAGAAGAGACTGTCAAGTGTAATGTGGGCTTAAGCCCTGTGGTTCACCTGCAGTCATACTGCTTTCAGCTACTGCCACACAGATGCTTTTGTATAACATGTCTTCTCTTCTTTGCTGTATCAACCTGTGTCAGCTCATGTTTTGAGCTGGTACATGTAAAAGGATGTTAAAAAGGTTACCAATTATTTTTGCATTTATACGGATTTTCATAGATGTGATGAGCTAAAAGTATTGTTAGCTTGCTTGGCTTTTATTAGACTTTCAATTCATAACTTGAAAAATGGATTTCTGAACTCTTTACCTTCCAGAGGTTACGAACTGAAAACAGACTCCTAAAACAGCGCATTGAAACCCTAGAAAAAGTAAGTATCTTGGGGATTAGATTTAATCTGTGTTAATTGATATTTAAATTGATGGCAATTTTAGTATATGAAACAGGGATCTCAGAATCATAGCTTACTGTTTTCCTGCTAGTCTGTGGTGTTTACTAACAGTGCTTAGCCAAATAGCACAGCAATAACCAGGCAGTTAAGGTCAGTGCTTTGAATGTGTAAGGTTATTATATATGCCTCTGACTGAATATAAAATCAAATGTTTTGACATACCCAACTTTTGTTGTACTGTTTTTTTTCTGAATTAGAAGCATCTGTTCAAAGTCCAGAAGACCACATTGAAATAGTGGACTGCTTGGGTGGAAAAGAGGTTATTGTGAGAGAATCCTTAGTTTGGAAAATCTGAAGTTGTTGGGTGTTTTTATGTAGGAGCAAAATGACAGACCTACCAGATCACTTGATTGCTAGTGAGTACAGCAGCAGAGAGGTGCTGTTGCAGCATTCACATTCAGAACAGGAGGACTGCCATTAATTTGTTCTATGTAATTTTGAAATTTTGTGGCAATTTTGGCTATGTGGTGGTGGGAATATCTTAAGGCTTGTTTCTCATAGGTGTTTAGTCGAGAATGGAGTTTTGTTAGGCTTCTTTGTAACTGGATAAACCTTCAAACTGCTGTGGACATGTTGCCAACATGCAGGCATTGTTTCCCAGTGGCCTCTCCTATATCCTGGTATCATGCTTCCTGTGGCACATTGCATCTGAGCTGCTCTGCTCTAGAATGAGAACATTCTTGTCCATTTTAACCACAAACAGGGACCATCTTTCAGCAAATGGAACTGAATGCTCTTGTGAGTTGCAAACAGTTGTTCGTGTTTCACAGGGAAGAAAATAGTAAAGATTCACTTCAGTTATGTAGTTGAAAGATGTCCCACTTGAGATGTTAAACCCATTGCAGTTCTTTGCAAAATACTCCATGCATGTCGTTCTAATGAATTGATTTCTGAATGTGGTTTGGAAAATGCAGATAATGAGGACACATTGTGAAAGCTGTGACCAAGAATACAATATTATGAACATTTTTGTTTCTAATATTGAAGCATTGATAAAACTAATGGAAAAGAGCAGGCTCTCTTTAAGAAGCTTGAAGCTGTTGTGAATTACTTGAATGTCCTTGGCAAATATGTAATAGGAAATATCCCTGTTTTATACTCAACTTGTAGGGGTTTGAAAGCTTTTCTTTGTAATTGCAAAATCCATGAAGAACTGCTAGATGCTTGTGCTTTTGAAAAATCTGTACTTAAAATTTCAGAATTCACTTCTAGTGTATGCTGATCTGATTGGAATTAAAACATTTCAAACTGGGAAAATATAATCTATTAATGACAATTTCTGAAAGTCATTATCACAGCGTTCAACAAACAGATCATCAAGTGTGAACAAACACATCCAGTTCTTCTGTTGGAAGCTTATTTTGAAAATATTTTTCCCTTATCTCAACACATATGATTTAGTTGCGATTTCCTTAGTTTACTTTAATGACAAACATCTTACTTTAACTTCTAAGTAACAGCTGATAATTAGCTAGTTTGAAATTCAATTTTAGTAAAAGTTCCAAGGACAAAGAAGGTCTGTGAATAGAGGTGTTGCTCTGTTGTAGAATGTGCAAGCAATGGAGTGCTCTCAGGGGTGATAAAGTAGGGATTAATTAAATGAAGCTGCAGGGGGTAGTGCTTGCCAATGTGCAAAATTGAAAATTTCTTTCTTGCAAAACTTTGGCAAGGAAGGAAAATCTATGAACTGCTTGACGAGTTACTACAAGAGTTCAGTAAAACAAAAGACTAGCTGTCATAGTTGACATTCCCTACTTGTGTCTGTCAGTTTGCACCATTTAACTTTTCCTGCTTTATCTTTTTGGAAGCTGTAGTTCTGCATGAGTACCTCAATGCTTACTGGAGTTTCCTTTGTGCTCAAATTATGCCTTTGTTTCACGTTGTGGGTGGACCATGTCTTGCATCTATCTGCTAGATCATATCAGGCAATGCATCAGTAACTTTTGGTAATCAGGGAAGCAAGTCATTCACATAAAGATACCCACTGTCCTGTAGGTGAATTGTAAGTGTTACAGTAATCTGGCTTTGAAACCTTCTTGTATCAAAGATACAAAGATCAAAGACTGTGTTAAATCTATTGCAGAAAAGGCTGCTTCCTGGGAATTTCAGGCTGAGTTGCCTTAATTTATATGAAGATTTGTTAATTTTGCAAAAGGAGTTTGCACAGAAAATGGGTAGAATTTGGGCATTTTCTTTCTATCAGCTCTTGGTCTTTCTTGTCACTATTATCAGCCCCATGTTTTTTGGTTTTCCTTTTTCTTATTCCTCTCTGAATTTTTCCTTTGTAGGAAAGTGCTTCCTTGGCAGATAGATTGATACAGGTATAGTCTTTTAGTCTTTTACTGTATGACTCTCTTCCTACTCTTAAAAATCCCCCAACTGCTTTAATGCATGCATATTGCATGCTGTATTCTATCCCTGCTTTGCTGATTTGGAATAAATACAGAGCTAATATCTTGCTAGAAATTTGTTTAATTTTGTTTACTAAAAATACATAAACCCAATACCTGCACGTTACAGTAATTTTCCTAACATAATGTAATTTTTGGTGAATTCCTATGACAAATGGATTCTATGACACCCTATTAACACTGAAATTGAATATTGTGAACTTAAATCTGTGCATGTACAACTGAGTAATATTGCATGAAAGGATTTTTATTGAATGCAAGTACACAGCTGTGCTTGCTAAATGGATGCTGAACTTTGTAATAAAGTACTAAAGCAGCTGTTTAGTACCACCTTGTCCTGAAATTTCTACCAATTGTACTCTGTGCTGTTCGCAAAACCAATCTGACAAAATAAGCAGCTAAGCATCACAAAGGCAGTCTGTCTTGGATTTGTCCTCAAGTGCTTACAAAAATAAAATTATGTCCTAAGGGACAAGTGACAAGGGCCCAGGAGGCTGAGGAAAACTACCTCATAAAACGGGAGCTGGCCACCATCAAACAGCAGAGTGATGAGGCCAATACTAAACTGGAGCAAGCTGAGAATACCATCAGGGAGCTCCAACAGCAGCAGCAATGGGTAAGGAGCCTGACAGCACATCATCTCATCTTTTTCACTCACTTGTGTTTATTTTTCCTCATCATGACATGGTCTCTGTGCTGTCCTTGTAAATGCTTGTTCATTGTGAGTTGCATTCTTAGAATTACACAAATTGGACTGAATGATATTTTGGTCTGTTCTTACTAATAGATGAGATCCATAACCCTGGATAGATGTAAGCTATTAGTTTATTAAAAAAATCCCCAACATGCCCACAGTGAAACACACCAAGCTAAACAACTCAATAACAACAAAACAACCCAAAACACCACCACCAGCAGCAAAAAAATACTAACAAAAACCCCACACATATAATCTTTGGTAGCTCTTGTTGCTGAGAATGTAGCCATTGCAAGTTGTATCACTCTGAATACTCAGATTTGAGAGTTCATTCACAATGCCATTACATAGCATCTTGTATAAGAGAGACTCTCTCATGTTAATGTATAATCTCTGTACCTATATTTGGTTTTTCCTAGTATGCTTGAATTTACTGCTTGCTGAAGTGGAAGGGTGTTGTCTCTGAGTTTTGAACTACAGGACTTGATTGAAAAGTATGGGTTTATATACACGCAGAGCAGGAAAATAATTTTTGGCAGCTGTCTGTAGTACTGTTTGTGTGTACTCTATTTTAGGTAGTAAAATGTGCAAGACTTCTGACTGTTGCTGTGAGACTGAAGTTACTTTCTCTAAGCCACTTTCAAAGTGCTCAGTATCTTCTCTCTTGGGGATGAAGGGAAGCCATTTCAGCATCTTCACCTGTTGAATAATGTGTGTACTGGTAGTGTTGATGTAACTATCCTTGTATTGTTTCAAGTAAGTGCTATCCAAGTACTTGTCTTGGGCATTTCAGGCATATGAAATAGAAGTTTCTAAAACTGCAGCATACTGCAGCTGCTTACCAGGTCCCTTAAGGTTAGTGTAGCAGGTTTTTTTTACACATCTTCCACCAAAGTGCTGTCAATACTTGTATCTCATATTGAAAGGTAAACATGATATTTACTGTTACACTGAAAAATCATAACTTAAATGCAACATTCTATCACTAGTCTATTGCATCTGTTTAATGCATTTCAGGGAAGAAAAGGTGCATATTTTAGAATAGTTACAAGGGGTTATTAATGAGCTGTTACTCTGTAATGTGAAATGCTGCTTTTTATTTGAGCAATTGCTTTTAGGGAAAAAAACCTCCGTGAAGAAATTATGATTAGGAAAATGGGGATGTTCTAGTGATGCTTTCCAACATTTTAGACATGTAGTCTTTTAAGTGAAATACAATGGGAAATGTTTATAGACTGTGGTATTCAGCTGTTTATTGGCTGATTACAGGCCCGTGGAATGTGTTTTTGGAGGCATCTATGTTCATGACCTGTATGCAATTAAAGGTTATTAGAAGAGACTAAGATACTATATTTATTTATTAGTTAATTGATGGGTAATATGAATTTTAAAGCTAATGCTTTTAAGTATCCTGGGGCCCTTCTTGAGTAGCAATGGTGGGGAGGCCTGACAGGTCAGCTAGGCATGGGAAGTGATCCTGAGCTAAACCTTGGATAAGCTAAGCTGTGAGAGCAGAAGGTGGACAGGTACTGCAGGAGGGGAAAGTAAGTGAAATACAAGCATGGGCAGTTCATTCCTACTGTGCCTGCTGGCAGCACTCTTTTCCTCCACTGAAAGGTGCCGTGACTACAGAAGGTCATCTGACCATGTGTGGAACTGAGACTGGAAGTCCATGTGCTTGTAGACAGCTTTGTGCCTAGTAGGTAATTTTGGAAGCGTTAGGAATAGCACTGTGGTTTCAAGAAGTATCGGAACTGGACAACGCCGAGAAGGCGTTAAGACGGTTTCTGCTGGGAGCTGGGCGGGTTGTGCGGCCCCAGCGGGTCTGTGCTGGGAGAGGCTTTTCCCTTGTTTCCAGGCGCGGAATGGGAACGCAGCTTTGGCGTGTATGGCGCCACCTGGTGGGAATGCCGCGGGTTAGGTGGAATTTCGGCATTTCACTGTGCTCTGATAAATCCACTCGCTGGTTGCCGGTTCATGGCGACACTCCTTTTCAGGACTGGCTCATGAATATCTGCTTTCACTTTTTTCCTCCAATTTTGTCAGTTTTGTTTGTGATTAGCAAAAATGATTGCACTTTAAACTGGTAAATGCCAGCAGAGTTTCTGTGCTTATTTAAAAGATAGAGCATCTGTCTTACTTATTTTATAATCCACATCTTTTCCAGTCTTGAATGGTCTGTTTCAGTATGATAGAAACTGTAATGTTTGGATATGAATTTCTGAATAGGAATGTATGAAAAGAGCTGGCTAAGGATCCCTCCTTGCAGCTGACTCTTCTGAGCAGCACTGGGATTAAAAAAAAGAAAAGAAAGCATGTTTTATTGGTAGTAAAAATTGTATCTAAACTGTAGTATTTCTGAAAAGGTTAACATATTCTTTGTAAAAAGTTCTGCATTTGCATTTTAAATGTTACGGAGGGTTTATACTATCTGTTCTATGAGATCTGATAGCACAAGTCTGCTGGTTTAAGGGTAAGTATTGGAGGTGTTTACTGCACATGTGTGTCTGTGAAGAAATTCTCCACTGCAACACTTCTTCACAAGGCTAAATACAGGGATGGGTAAAGGAGTATTCTTTTAACTGAAGTCCAAACCCAGAAGCCCCAGTTACACACAAGTTTATTTTTCCCTGTGCTGAAGTGTTTATAGGGAGTTTTTAGTTGAACCAGAATGACTTCGTAATGAAATGTGGAGTCTGAAGGGGTTCTTACCACTGTACTAATGAACAGCAGTAATCTGCCTCTGGCATGTCTGATCTTGAAATACAGAAACTTGCCAAATGCTTCTAGTTGGGGTGGGTAACCAAACAATTCAGAGGAAGGTGGCTTCTTCCTCATACTGCTAGTAAATCAAGAACTGCATGGAGGAAATTATGCCTGACTTCATCAGAATACAGAGTTTTCTTTTGAGCCACGAAGAGAGTAATGGTATTTAAGGAGTTAGGGGCAAGGGTAATCAGCCTGTTGTAACTTACTCCTGATAATTATGTGCCAAAGGTTTTATTCTCAGTTCTTTTCCCCCCTGTTGTTTCTAAATGAAAAGGGTAGCTTCTGGTGGATGTAAAAATTTAATAATCTAATGATTTCTGCCAGTTAAATACAGCTGCAGAATGCAAATTTCAGTCTTTCCCAGTGGCACTTTAATTTTCAATGATCACCCAGTCAATCAGTCTGAATGCTTTAAAATTGAATGGGAGAAATGAGAGGCAGATCAAGCTGAAATTGCTTCACATATTTAAATAGGCTTTTCAACTATATTATGTGAAGATAGAATTTTAATTGACTAAGCATTCCGATGGAAGCTTATGCATTTTGCAAGGTAATTTGTAGCCATGTATTTGGTTATTGTTACAGCAGCTCCAGAATGCATAGGATTTTTTTCAGAAACTCATGCTAATGATTGATGGTAATTAAGAATATTGTAATTGATATAGGGGATATATGCTTGTAAATGAGTGTTGCAGCCTTTGGAAGCTTCACTTTATTTTACAGTATGCTTTTTTAATATTGCATTCTAATTTGCAATCAAAAAGCAGAAAATAAAAGTACTGTATTTAGTAAGGTACTACAGTTGATGCTTTAATGTGTAAACAAAGTTAGCTGGGCAACTGCTGAGCAGTCTGTTAATAGCTTCAATTCACTGAAGAAACATTCTGTACTTAGGTCATCAGCCAAAATAACATTAGGAATGGTCATGTCAGCCCCAGAGATCTTGCTATTTCTGAGATTTTAAGAAATGTTAGGGGACGATAAGTCCAGTTTTGTGAAGCTAAGCAAGCACTTGTTTCTTTTAGAATTAAATTGCAATTTTAGAGCTTTATTTTAAAAATATCTTTTCAAAACATATATGAAAAATTGACTTTGGTTAAAAATGTTTGGCTGGTACCTGGAAATCTGTTTTTTTGTTACAAATTTTAAGGTTAAGACAAAGATATAAAAGCAGGTTTTTTGCTAAAGAAGTCTGTTTTTATGTAGTTTTCAAGCACTGTTTTGACTATAAACTTGTATCACCTATATATATAAAATTGCTGAAATTGTGTTTTGTTTTATTAAGGAGCAAAAAGCACAGCTTTTATCTTGTGAATATTGCTTTTTAAATCTCTTTTGATCTTGGCCAAGTCTTTTTGCCAGTCTATCAGGACTTGCTGCCAAGTTTGTTGTGGCTAAATAGATAAGTATTCTTAATGTATTCCTTAGGCAGGAGAAATTACTTGGGCCTGAAACTTGTTTTGTCCTGTTTACCTTTGTTTTGTGCATTAAAGGTCAGGGAATGTCACACTGTAATAGAAACATGGAACTGAAGTTAATTTTGTAAATTTTTAGATCTAGAAAAGTAAATTGTTTGATGCAAACATAAAGTAAGGCACAATTGTATCTTTAATATAATGAATGCTCAATGGATTTTAAAGTTGAATTGTTAATTAAAACTCAATCTATGAATCCAAGTATTTCTATTTCACAATGTAGTTAATGACACCAAAAATATATTAAATTATTGCCTCTAAACTTAACTTTCAGTGTAGCTATATAGACACAGTAACTAGGCAACTACACTTGGAAGATTTCAACACCCACTCTTTTCCTAAATCAGTAATTTAAATGCTGATTTAGTTGGCATTGCCTATTAAGCAAGTCTGACAACCTGTCAATCTGACAAGTCATTTTAAAGTGACCCAAGAAAGAAATAAATTGTATTTTATATCTACTGACTCAGGGAAAAGGTTAAATGAGGCTTTTGCATATAAATGCTGCAGTTGGATGTGTCTGTTGGACAATGCAGTTTCATGAAATTGTGCTTTATCAAGTGAAAGGATGGATCTCACTTTTAATTCCAGCTAATGAAAAGCCAAGAAGTAAATTAGTTGTGAATTAACTTACTTAAACAGAACTGTGGTTTTTTCTCTTCCCCCGAAGTTTAGAAAGGGTGACCATAAATTCTGAACTGCTGTTTTGTTACTGCAGAATGTGTTTTGGGTCTGCAAAGCTGATTGGGGAGTAAGAACTTACTTGGAGTAAGTTCTGCATGGAAAGAACCAAATTTCTATAGCTTGAGCCTATGCAGCCTAGAACAGCCTAGAATTTCTGCTTGGCTTTTTCTCATAAAGGCACAGGGAAGAGAATCTCAGAAGAAATATGTATAGTGTGGGCAAATGAGAGCCAAGGGTTGGAGTGGAAGAAAGGGGCAAACCAAAGTGATTGTGCATTGAAGCATACGTGGCTTTATTTTAAATCCAAGATTACGGAAGGCTTTTGTTGAATTGGAGTCTGAGTTGGGATTGAGAGATCCTTGTAATTAGCTAATCTTTCCTAAGCATCTTTTTCTGCATATCACAAAATAACCACAGATCCTTTGAAAACTTTTCAGTTTGGTTTACAGTGAGGGAAAAATTTCAGTACTAACAGGGCTGTCACGTTAGTCAGACACATTTGGCTGTGTGGAGGTGCAGCTGTTTGAGAGGTAAAGCATTAGGGATATGTTTATTCATCTGGGTGGACATGTTAGTAGACTTTATAAGGTAAGCTCTTAAGCTGCTATTCCTGATCTTAAGCATTTGAATGTACTTTTCACGCCAAATCTGGTATATAAAACCCCTTTCAAGCCATCTGTGCTCCATACTAAACATATTTCTACAAACTTTGTAGCATAAATGCAGTTCACGATACAGTGAAGACTTTGTGCTACAGCTGGAAAAAGAGCTGGTCCAAGCCAGGCTGAGTGAAGCAGAATCCCATTGTGCCCTGAAGGAGATGCAAGATAAAGTTCTAGAGATGGAAAAGGTAAATCAAACCAGAACGCTCTGCACAGAACAGCACCAGAAACAGAATACAGGTGTCTGTAATTCTTTGCATAACTCTGCTCTAGAACTTTCTCTTCTATGCTTTCATGCTTGCAAGATGCTTTTCAAACCTGGAAACACAGCAATAAAACTAAGATCTGTTTGCACTGGGAAAGGTTTGTTGCTTTTCTCCTGTTCCTGAAGCCTACTGTAGTGGAAAACTTGGATTCTGGTGAAGTCTTTACAGGAATTAGCAATTGTTTAAGATTATATCCTGCAATAAGGGCAGTGGGCTTAGAGGTGATGTAACACTAAATAGTTTGGATGGGGAGGAGGGAAGAGTTCAATATTACCATTCCCAGGTCTTGAGTATCTTCCACTTCATCCTGTTATGGGCAGGGAAAGAATCCCTCCACTGTTGAGTATCAAAATCTCTACTACTTTCTGGGTGCCATGCAACATTTTCCTTTCTTTGAAACACAACCACAAACTAAAACAGGAAAATAAGGAGAGAAAAAGAACACAATAATTGACCTGACATAAAACATGCTTTTCGGATCCCATTGTATTGGCTTTGGAAATAGTTTCCTTACAGAAATTTTAAAGAGCTGTATACCCAGGTTTTGGCCAGAATTTAGTGGCTAATTATATTAACCCACTGGAGTCAAGATTTACTTTTTAATTTATCTGACGGACTTGATGAGAGTCTGATGGGTTAGTAGTGTGGTAGTTTTTACTGTACTGAACTTTGGCAAGAATACAGGATATAATGTATTTGCCAGAATTCAAAAGGACACTTTAATCTTCACCATGGAAACAGCACACTGCAAAAGTTATTTGTGAAGAAAAACTGTAGTAGTGGGATCAATCCCAGCGCACCAGACACACTCAGATGTATGGTAGTATTCCAGTCTGTCAGAGTGAAATTAGGCACACGCAAAAGTGGCTGAATCTAACTCCCTCAGAGTCCTCCAATACAGCTCTTCACTATGGCCATACTGGCAGTGATGTGAACATTCAGAAACAGACCCTCACACTTCCTGTACTTGCCAGTATTCAGATCCCATGATTTTGAAACATTAAATGCCAATAAATGGCTGTTGTGCTGTATTCTGTTAATGTTAACCATGGCTTTACTCTCAACTCTCAAAACCTAGCAACTGTCACAGTATTACATATCTACAAAAACTCTTGATTTTTGCTGAAAATGACTACTGAAAAGTACAGTAGAATGTGATCAACACAGTTCAGCTTTGAATATTTGGTGAGCAATGATTCGATGTAAGGATATTGTCGTTAGACAGCCTGTCTTTCTTCTTCCCTTCTGTCGGTTTCCCAGACTTCCATTATTAGGGTTTCATCTATGTGTTGCTTTGCCCAGGCCACCCCTGCCATGTGTTTTGCTGTTTTCTATTTAGCTTTCTCTAGTCTTTCTGCTTTTTCCTCATGTGTTTTGTACTTTCATCTTTAAGACCTCTTCTTGACTGGCTGTTGTTTGTAAATGTTAATGGACAATTTCTTTGTCAACATGTCTCTTCTTTTTTCAAAGGCTGATGACCTACTTCCTAAACAATAAATTTCCATTTATTCTTTTTCCTGTAAACATAAATGAAAGTTACAGCTTTGAGGTGTAATTTCAGATACTCAATTGCTTTACTTTTTATTAACTAGCTCAAAATCTCTCAGATTTATCTCCATATTTTTGATATGTTCAACTTCTGTAAATATAATACTTCGTTGTTAGGGATACTATCTGGGGAAATTGTGACTTCAAAATGCCTAATACTACTACCTTGTCATGATTTTCTGTAGCTGGCAGTTGGAAGATATTTATACGTATTCACTATATCCAGGAACTTAGATTTTTGATGGATTTTATTTTGCAAAAGATGTGTACTTAGAGTTTGGTTAGTAAAAAGAGTTATTGTTCCATGTCTATGTTCTTGGAGTGGGTTTCACTAAGCCTAATTTTATTCAAATACGTATTTAAGAGGATGGTCCTTGTTGCAGAGGAACAGCTCCCTCCCTGATGAGGAAAATGTTGCCAGACTACAAGAAGAGCTGATTGCAGTAAAATTAAGAGAAGCAGAAGCTTTGACAGGTCTCAAAGAACTAAGGCAGCAAGTCAAAGACTTGGAGGAACATTGGCAGGTATGGGCAGCAATGCACTTCTATCAATTTTTATTTTCAATAAATGATGACAGAGCAGAAGACTATGAAGCTTTGAGATACAGAGATCAAGTAGAAACTAATGATTGTAGATCAAGTTGCTGAGGTGAGAAAATATTTAAGTACAGCTGTCACAAGAAACTTAACTTCCAAAATATATTAGAAATTGGTCCCTAGTTGTTACAGATGGCAGGAGACATGTGCTACCAGCTAACCATTCTGGTAGGAGGTAAGTACCTGATCAGTACTCCTACTTTACTAAATGTTAATGAGGGCTAGAAATAGGCAAAAGTCTCAGGATACACTTGCAATTCAGTGACTGTAGTTGGGAATGACTGTCTTCAGCTTTTTATTGTCTGTTCTTAAAACTAGCAAGTTTCCATGGGTTTCCAGCTTTTGGGGCCAATAGGAACACTGTAGCTATTTGTCCGCATCTAACTCTGAGACCTTAAATGAAATGAGGGAACACGAGGAAAGGTCAGGCATTATCAACAAAACCATGTGATTTTTCTAGCGTCATCTAGCTCGGACCACTGGAAGATGGAAAGATCCTCCCAGAAAAAATGCAGTGAATGAGCTACAGGATGAGCTGATGACAGTCCGGTTGAGAGAAGCAGAAACTCAGGCTGAACTGAAGGAGACCAAACAAAGAATGATGGAGATGGAAACACAGGTATGTTGCTGAATAGTAGTTTGCATGAATAGAGCTGAATGCTGGCAATTTGGTGTTAAATGGTAGATACCTGATGGTTATCTTCACCATCCACAGGTAGGACTTCAGTTCCAAAATGTGGGTTTTTTTTACTGCTGTTAGACTAGGATGGGAGAATCTAGTGCATACAGTCCAAATTACTTTAATGTCTCTCCGTTAGTCTTTTCCAGGGCTAAGCTTTCTGAATTTTTCATTTGGATTAGTTGGTAGACTCTGTGTGTGTGTGTGAGATTCTGCATTCGTTAAATTGTAACTGGTGTAATAACAAAAGTATTTTTAAGGTATTTAAACTGAAGCTGGAGCTGTCTAATTGACAGTTCTGATAATAGTAATTCTAGTTGTTTAAATGTCAGTGTTGGCTTTTTCTGGTGAAATTAGTGATACTAGATTGTCTACTGAGGCTATGAATCTGGTTACTAAGCTGTGGACTCAGCAAAGCAGCTGTGTTGACAGGTTTTTTTAGCAGAACCTTTGCATTTGTGTGCCAGAAAAGAAAACCATGGGTTCTTCTTGCTGAGGGTTCTGAAGAAAAGACAAGCATAACTTGACTGCCAAGATTTTTTTCTAATGTATAACTAGGGAATAAGTTGTTAACAAATCTGAAATGAAAATACACTAAAGTTGTTGGTGAGTTCTTACTATATTGCTGAACTTCCACCTGAGTCAGTAAGCACAAGAATTTGTAATAACTTTTTTGAAAATCTTCCCCTGAAATACCTAAATGTAACTGTTTTTCGAAAGAGACCTGTGAATCCAAAATGCTAAGCAAACAGTAGCTTAGCTTTACAAGGTTCAGCAATCCCAGAAACCAGGATGCACATAAGAATATGCTGTTGAATAGAGATTAGCTAACTGCAAGGCACATGGTGGCTTATTTCTGACAGAGGCATCCCTTTTTCTGTTTTCACTTTTAAAGTTTTCTTTGAAGTGTCAATACTGTGCACTACAGTTACCATGTGCTTATATTTTGCTGCCGTTTCCCCAGCTGTGTGTTTTGGTCAGTAGGGGGCACAGGGATCCTTCTCTCTGGTTTACATGTATTAAACCTGTAGGACCTTTAGGTACTTCTCGCTGCAGCGTTATGCTTCGAGTCTTTGTATGTGCTGTTTAGGTGTCATCTGAGAGAAATGCAGTGGTTCTCTTGATCTGCACTGGTCTGCACAGCTTCATGTACAAAGGGTGTGACTTGTACTAGTGCACTGGTCTCAGTTAAGCTGCCCTGTTGCTTTCAGGCATTCACTGGACAGAGAAAGGTGCACATAATATTTCTGACACACCTGATGTTTCTTGGATGTATGCTGTAATTGGGATACAAGTTCACAAAATCTTTGCCTTAGCCAAGCAAGAAATTGGGAAAAACAGTTGTATAGGAGCTTTGCAATAATGTTCTTGCAATGAGTCATCTGTTGTTTAAGAAAAATACGAACATCCTGATTGTAACCAAAATGTCATGCAAACTCTTCTGATTACACTTAGAAAACTCTGAATGCTTTTTCATCAAAAGTTTTTTTTGTGGTAAATAAGTCTCTTATCAGACTTTGGGAG
>NW_008688823.1:0-34162 GCF_000695815.1 Acanthisitta chloris | reverse complement strand
ACCATGCATTTCTTTCCTCTTTTGGTCATAAATTTCAGAATCAGATCAATAGTAACCATTTACGAAGGGCAGAGCAAGAGGTTACCAACCTACAGGAGAAGGTGCAGTATCTTTCTGCACAGAACAAAGGACTTCTGGCTCAGTTGAATGAAGCAAAACGCAGACAAGCAGAGATTGAGTGCAAGGTAAATGACATCCCAAATAGATCACGTATGTGCTAACACATGTCTATGTTTTAGTCTTGTCTGCTAGTGTTGGGTAGAGTTGTCTTAATTGGGAAGTGGAAATCATAAAACTAAAACCTCTTTTTACCGACTTTGACAACATCATCTTGAATTTACCACCTAACAAAAATCACTTGAGGTTTTGATAGAGCTGCTTCTCTGTGGTCCCACAAAGAAAAACTTGCTTTAATGTGTACTCAGAAAAGTGTGTGTATAAAATAAAAAGATAACAGAATTTTAGGTTTTCATTTTTCTTGCTGTCTTGCCAGTTCCATGTGTTTCTGGTGGAACCTGAATCTAAAGTGTGGTGAAGAGGTAACTTCTATTGACTCATCAAACTCCGTCACAAGCTTTTAGGAAACAAGACATTGAATCTTAACTAGAAGATATTGCTTCTACTGACTTTGTTTGCCATAATCGCTGGTTTCCTAAGTGCTCTCTTTTTCATGCTGAGATTATTCATACTGATTTTTTTTTTCATAGTCATGATCTTGGTGATGAGCCTTTTACATATAACCCATAACTTTTTTTTTGATTGGTTGTTGATCCTGAAGGTGCTCATTAATCCTTATGAGAGAGCATTGAGAGTGTGTAGTCAATGTTCTGGAGTTTTTATATTGACTATAAAGAGAGTAATATGTTTTTGACTAATGAGTTAGTATACATGACTATTCTCCCTGGGATAATTTGCTTGTATAGCTATGTTCTAACATAGGCTAGAGAAAAGTGGGACAGTAACAGACGGCAAAATAATGCAAAAGTATTTGCATCTCATACTCTGTCACTGGTGTGTACTGTTAGGTTTTGCACTTCTTATCTGACTGCTGCCTTTACATTAAGGACTCAATTTCAAATTGTTTCTTGAAACTCACCACTGATCTTTCTAATCAGTGTTTCTGAAGAATCTACAGCATAAGATTTGTGCTCCCACCCCAGTCTTGTCCTTCCTTTCATACCAACTTCTGTGGTAATTATTGAGAAGATGTTCTGTTTCAGAGATAAAGCATCAGTGCCATCTAGAGCAACACTATTGACTCATCTCAGATACCAAAGTCAAGCCGAGCCAGTCTGTCCCTCAGCTTTCAGTTAAATGCATGCAATCCTGTGGACTTGTCGGTTTGGCTTCATTTGAGCAATCATGCAACAGAATTTAGCAAGAATGGCTAAACTCTGGCTAGCATATGATGGATTTCTCTGAAATGGACTCCACTGATTATAAATGCTGTTAATTGGATCATGTACATGATATACCTCCATTACAGGAATCTGTTTTGAAAAATACCCAACAAATAGCATGTTTTCAAGTAGCTGCTGTATGCAAGTTTTGGTGTGTTCAGTTTGGTCTCAACCATACCCTCTAATGAGGGGTGGTTGAGTAGTGTTTGAAGCATGTATTAAAATAACTGAAATACCAGAACTGATTTACAGTAACAGTTTAGTTACACCAGTCTGCCATCAAAGTAGATGTTACCTGAGCCTAGTCTGTCACTTCCCCAGAGTTATTTGCTCTTCAGCTGACAGTGTTGCTCACTCAGTATCTAGCATTGCTTTCTGTCTGTGGTTGTACCAAGCTGCTGGCAATATAATATTGTTTCGTGCTCTGAAGTGTTGAGGACTTGCCTCATATAACAGAAGTAAGGAAATTTCCTGGTCTCTTGTCCAAACTCAAATTGCCTATCGTTTATAGGCAGACCTACAGGTTCAACTTAGTGTGGGAGGCTCCTTGAGGGTTATGGGCATTAGTATTCTATTCTAAACTGTCTTTTCTGTATACTGTGACTGAGATAGCTGGACTAAATGAGGTTGAGATTATATGTGCTTTTCTGTTTGTTCTATTTTTTAGTTTTTTTTCTTTTAGAGGAAACAATGGAATAAGTAAGTCTAGTGTAGCTGTCTTTCTATATCTGAAGTCAAAAGTTGAAATAAGCTTTATTTTTTTTATTAGGTTGATACTTTTTCTTACTTTACAATGTAACAATTTTGGAACACAAGCTGTTTTCTGGACCAGGAAATTGATAATATTTTCAAAACAGCACAGATTTTTTTATTATTATATGATTAGAATTTGTATTAGATGACTGCACAATTCTCTGGGTTAAAATTAAATTTGGGTTCTTTAGAATAGTGGTAGTTTGCACAGCAGTGTAGTAAGTTTTCCCTACTTGTGATTTTGGGTAAAAGCAGTGCAGAGTCTTTAATCAGCTGAAACTGCTATTTGTTAGCTTCCATTTGTGGCTGCTTTCAGAGTAAAGAAGAGGTGATGGCAGTACGGCTCCGGGAGGCAGATCGCATCGCAGCTGTGGCAGAACTCCAGCAGCACATTGCAGAATTAGAAATCCAGGTAACAACCTATGGCATTAAATGTGTAACTTGATTAGTTTCTGTACTTCCTGGGTTTTTTTCCTTCCTCCACTCTTTTTCCTTATTAACCTACTGTGAATACAAAGCACTGCTCTGTCAGGTAGGATAGTGCTGAATTGCTGAATGTGCCTCCTGTACAAGCAAAGTCTTAAATCTATCTTATGCACATACTTGGGAGCTGTTAATAATTGCTTCTGTACCAGTACCATGCTAAGGTCAACACTCTTAGCTCTGACTTCTGGTTTTGATCTTTTTTTCCTTGTAATTGGTATGTTTTGACAATTCAGAAATGAGATTGAAAATACCCTCTCTCCAAAAAGAAGGCATACATTTTGATTCCAGCAACCATCTTTTCCCTGTGCTTACTCTTCTGCTATGACCAGTATTGGTGGATTTATTCTAAAACTCTTGAAACCAAAAATGCTGGCTGCTACCACGTCACCATAGGATCTGAAGATGCATCCTTTGGCCTCTCTGTTGGTCCTTACCCTTTCAGTTCCTTTTGGAGCTTTCACTATCCCATGAACACACTGTTCCCTTGATGAGAAAACCAGAAATACTGTTCTTTGTATTTTCTTGGCTTGGAGAAATCATCATGTCTTATTATACTCTGACCTTTCTATACTTATACGCTGTTGTCCTGTTTGAATTCTGCTGCAGAGGTTTTCTTGGTTATTATTCCTAAGTTACAAGCTAGTTTCTCTCTAGTTTGCTTTTAAAAAACCTGCTATTGCTACTGTCTTTCTTCCCTCTGAACTCTTTCCTTTGAGGTGATGATTTTGTTGTATTGTGTTAAAGACACCTTTTTCCCTATGATTTCTCAACTCAATGCATCTTCTTCATCTCTTTGTGCATGGAACGTACAAATAAATGCCAAAGAATTCTTGCGTTCATATATTTCCTCTAGTGCAGCAGGCAGTAAATTTGTTAAAAGATAAAGCAATCATTTCTTTTAATCATAGAATGGTTAGATAATGCTGTGATCAGTACATTAGAAATACCTAGATAAGTACAGTAAGCATTGCATATGAATCATTTATCATCTAGTAAGATAACAAGAGAGCAGATGAGTTTAGGTCAGTCTTCTACTCGTGTTAACATTTTGCTAAGAATAAGATGGGGGAAGTTTAAAGGTTACTTCAAACAATGATTTTGTAGGTGGGAAGTCAGTACTCATTTTGCATTATTTTTACTTTCACACAGACTTCAAATGCCATCCTGCTGCCATTATTTGACTGATACAGGTCTCCCAAAAAGTAGTTGGGATCTTACAAAATGGTGAATCTCCTAAAGATCTGTTGTTTCTTTGGCAGCTGTCACACAATTAGAATGGTGTTCATTGTTTAGTGAAAATACATCTGACTTGATTTCCTGTTGTTTGACTGGTCAAATCATCTGTGCTCCATTATTTTATAGCTCTCTCTTATTCCCTTTCCATATTTCTGCTTAAGTTTTATGGATGCCAGAATTGCATGCAGATTTCTATAATACATTGTCATGAGACATAAAGAAGTGCAAGAACATAATCTATTTCATACCCTGGCTAATACACCCAAAGATCACACTGTCCCTGTTCTGTCATTGTATTGCCCTGTCTCATGTTCAGTTGTTTGTCCACATCATCTCTTCTTCTTTTTCACAATTACTACTTTGCATGGTGCAATTTTTTTAGTTATGGTCTTCTTATTCTAGGGTGTTTTTTTTCCCTCCCAAAGTGTATTTCAAGTTCCAGTCTTCTCAGATTATCACCTGTTCATGATTCCTTGATCTGTATTCTCTTGGTAAGAGTCTTGATTTCTTCACAAATGAGAGTGGCTGTGCTTTCTTTGTATACAGTGTGGGATATCAAGTCATTCTGTGGCTGAGGTTCATGTTTCTGATTAGATAGGTTTGTCCTGTTAGGCTTTTTGGTGAACTATTGATCTCAGTTATACTAATGTAAAAGATAACTTCTTCAGTTGTGAAATACAGATTTTGATGAACTTTATAATATTTAAAATGAATGTGATTTAGTAGAAATAAGTTCCTCTAATGTCAATTTACTTATTTTTGACACTGTAGACATAACTTGAAATGCTTTTATTGGACTGTGATACATTTTTTTTAAGTCTAAGCAGATATTTTTGACCAGTGTGTTTTGCCAGCAAATATGAAACTTATGATCAAAACTTCCTTTTTGGGTACTCATGCTCAAAAGCCTTCAAGACACCTGCACAAAAGAAAGTAATAATGGAGTGGAAAGCTTGAACTCGCAAAGCTTGCGAACTATAAAACTTGCAATTGACAACAGAGGTTAAACAAAGGCCACTTTTTAAGAGAAATTGAGAATCTGTGTAACTTGCTCATTGGAGAAAGAACTGCCTCCCATTCTCTTCTGTTCAGCTTGTTGCTGCAGATGCTGTGACCTGATGTAGAGAGCAGAGGGCTTTTTTTATTCAGGGCTTGCCTTAATGACTTGAAATGCAGTGTTTAATACCATAAATGCATTTATCCAATCTTGGAGCATAGATGTCACTGTTAAAGTACTTGTGCTTTTAACACAGAGCATCACAAATAGGTCTGTTTGTCATGTTATTTCAAAGCAGATAAAAATGAAGGAAGTTAACCTACTACATAACCTTCCCATTTTTTTTGAAGGGGGTGATGCTTCTCTAAGAAGCTCTTGGGATTCGTTGCCATGTCCACATGGTCCATAGCAATGCTTAACCTAAATTGTGTGGTTTTCTTTTAAATGTTCCTGTAGGTGTAGGTGCAAGACACTGGTGTTAAATTTGTAATGCAGAGTATCACTACTCCCACATAAGAACTGATCTGACATTACGCACACAAATGCTAGATTTAAATCACAGTTTCTGGGTCGCTCTTAGTTTTGGTTAGTAATAATTACAGAGAAGGAGAAGGAGATAGAACTCTGTCCTTCAATAGTAGATGTAATTCTACAGCAAGTTGTCAGTTCATTAAGATGTTGGGAAGTTATTTCATCTTATCTCGATTGGGCATTCAGTTAATGATGCTGAGTTTTAAACTGCTGTGTAAGCATATTGAAGTGCAATGGGTTGTCCAGTACATGATGGATATTCTGTGCGTCATTCCTTAGCAAAAATAGCAGAGAATTTAAGTATAACTGAAGTCTAAATTAGTTGCACATACCTAAGCACAGAAGCGACAAAGAAAAAGTCTGAAACCATGTGTAAACAAAGGTATATTTTGTCAGCATTTGTTTGCTCCTCTATTGTCTCTGTTTTTCTCTCACTTGCCAGTTCAGCTTGTAAAATCCTTGGCAGGCAAACATGGATTCATAGAGTGGCTTGGATTTGAAGGGACCTTTAAGATCATCTACTTCCAACCTCCCTGCCATGGACAGGGACACATTCTCCTACACCAGGTTGCCTCACCACCCTCATAATGAAGAATTCCCTACTAATATTCAATCTAAACCTACCTGCTTTCAGTTTAAAGCCATTAGCCATTGTTTTATCACTATATGACCTTGTACAAAGTCCCTCTCTAGCTCTCTGGTGGCCCCTTTAGGTTCTGGAAGGTGCTATAAGGTCTTTCTGGGGCCTTTTCTTTGCCAGGCTAAACAATCCCCACTCTCTCAGCCTGTCTTCATAGGAGTGGTGCTCCAGCCCTGTGGTCATCTTCATGGCCTCCTCTGGACTTGCTGCGCCAGGTCGATATACTTCCAGTGCTGGGGACTCCAGACCTGGACACAATACCCCAGGTGGGGTGTCACAAGAGTGGAGCAGAGGGGCAGAATCACTTCCCTCCACCTGCTGGCCGCACTGCTTTGGATGCAGCCCAGGACACAGTTGGCTTTCTGGGCTGCAAATGCACATTCCTGGCTCATGTCCAGCCTCTGAAGCACCAGCACCCCTGAGTCCTTCTTGCAGGGCTGCTCCTGGTCCATTCATCCCCTAGCCTGTATTGATACAGGGAGTTTGCTCTGACCCAGCTGTAGTACCTTGTACTTTGCTTTGTTGAGGGGGCCCACTTCTCAAACTTGTCCATGGTTGGCATCCCTTCCCTAACATGACTTGGAAGTATTTAACAGGCTTCTGGACTTTGAACAGGACATTTGAACAATTTATGAACAGATGAAGGATGAGTTTTTGGATGGCTGGGCTGCTAGTTTTTGTATCTCCACACTGGGGAGAAGCTTTATTATAGAATCTTTTAGGTAGGAAATGACTTCTAAGATCATGGAGTCCAAATGTTAATGCAGCTCTGCCAAGTCAACCACTAAACTACATGTCTTTTAAATATCTACAGGGATGGTGACTCGGCTACTTCCCTGGGCAGCCTGCTCCAATTCTTGACAGCCCTTTCCATGAAAATCTTTTTCCCTAATATCCAATCTAAACCTCCCCTGATGCAACTTGAGGCCATTTCCTCTTGTCTTTTTACTTACTACCTGGGAGAAGAGACTGACCCCAACTTGCTACATCCTTCTTTCAGGTAGATGTAGAGAACAATGAGGTCTCCCCTCAGCCATATTTTCTCCAAAAAAGAAATATCCATAAGAATTCATTCTTCTTTCTGTTAAATTGATCTGGTCAGGCAGCAACATCACTTCCTCTTGCTGTGTTTCCTGGCAGATTCAGAGAATTTTGTCACATTTAACCTATCTCTAACCATGTCAAAGCTGCTTTGAGAACAACTGTAAAGGAAATCCATGATTGTGCTAGTAATCTCCCCCACAGTTTAAACTTTTAGCACAATTTCGTTAGAATGAAGCCTTTCTATGACCTCTGTTTAATAACTTTTCCAAGTACTGACTATTGAGTAAAGAAATTGTTTCCATCTTTTCAAATTACAGGAAACGTTTTTTTACTCTTATCAATAGTGGTGTGTGATGTTAGTGATGTGTTTTTTGAAAGTCTAGAATGAGTCACTGTAAAGTCACTGAAAGGACACTAGTTACCACATTTACCCGTCTGAATATACTTCATTTACATTTTTAATGCAGTGTCTTTGCCACAGAGTAAGAATTTTAAAGCCTCCCCTGAAAAAAGGCTGAGGCAGGTTGTTACCAAGTAAATATTTCTAAGTCAGAAAAGATCAAATGAAGGGTGTTAAGGAAACATCCTATCTTCTAGTCCTTTTTAGTAAGCGTGATACACTGTTAGCTGAGGAACAGCAACTGTCTGGTGTGCCTGTATTTTGGCTGCCTATGAAACCATTCTTTTTGTTTTTCTGTGTCTTTAAGTTCACAGTTATTAAAGTGAAAACAACCCTAGATGTTTGTTTGTGATTTTAAAATTACTCCTTTTCTTGTTGATGTGTATTTTTTTTCCTACTCTGATGTGGTAATTGAGTGATTTAGAAAACCTTGTTGCTTCTGCTCCTCTCAGGATGAAACACCTGCAGTTAAAATTTGATTACATTGATCTTCTGTATCTTAAACTTTGGTTGAGCAGCAAAAGCAGCAGGCTTAAGGCTTCAAGTGTTTTTCAGTGATTTTATTTATTTGTTTAAACCTTTTTTTATCATGAGTACTAAACTTGATTTTGAGAGTATACTATAAAGTAGTGGTTTCAGGTGGTTTTTAAATCAGCATTCTTTGGAGCTGTCTGTCCCTGCACTCTTGTGTTTCCAGCTGTACATCCTGGTCTGATGCTGACTGAGTTTGAAAGGTCTCTGCATGCTCAGTAGTTCTCAGGAGGCATCAGGTGTTTCTTGAGACTTGCATCTGCTTCTTTGGAAGATACAGAAAAGATGTTTTTTTCTTAGGAAGCCAGACAAAGGAGGATTCAAGTATAATATGAAAAACATGATTCTAAGCTGATACTTTTTTGGTGAACGGAATTGTTCTTCATTGTAAGGCACAAATTTTTGAGGTACAGATTTTTCTTTTTCTGAGCTCTTGGTGTAATTCTTAGTTATGCACACAAGTACAGTCACTCTTGTGCTTCACAGCAGCAGGAGAGGGGTGGGAGCTTCCAAAACTGGAGGGGCCTAAGAGAGTTCTGTTTTAGCAGCACCTTTTTTTGATCTATAGGGCTTATTTCCTGCTTGGCTGCCCACGCTGCTCCCACTATACACACACCTCTAGGGCAGAGGATGGGATTGTGTCCTGGCTGTGTACATTGTTATAAGCACCTGCCTCTTGAGCAGAGGTGATACCTGTCCACAAGGGTGTTTGTTTCCCTGGTACAGGGTGTTCTAACCCCATTAGTGCTGCTGGGGCTGGTCTCTTGGAAGAAACTATAACACTGAGAGGAGTTACTAGCTCCAAAAGCAGTGAAATTGAGATGATGGATCTTTAGTTACTTTGTAAAAGCAACTGGCATGTGTCTTCTGGGGAGGGGAGGTGTAGGCACTGCAGTGGTGCCAATACCCAGAAGCAGTACCCAGGGAAGTGGATGTAGAGACATTCATTCACATATCACTGCAGGGTGTGTTAAACAAATTCCTAGATTCCAGAGTTGTCTACCTTTCATTATTTTGCAATTCTGATAATATACTTTGCTTATTGATAGTTATCTGATTTTTTTCACTGTATATTAAATTTGAAATGGCTGTTATTTGCCAAGAGACCAGCTATTCTTTGTGTTGTGACCCTTCCAGACACCACAGATTTTCTATAACAGTGCTGCCCTTCAAAAAATGAAACAAACCAGCAACCCACATCCTATGTGTGTGATTCTAGATTTTTTTAAAAAATGCAACCAAAAAACATGAAGGGAGATTACTAATTGCTTATGCTATTTCCTTTTAAAAGGTGTGATGTTCATACCTTAAAGACTTCTAAATTTTAAGTGTAGCCTTAACATTCACTTCTGAATCCATACAGTTGGTCTGAGTGCTTTCCTCAGAAGTATAAAGTAGCTCAAGTACAACAGCACAAAACAATTCAAGCACAGTATAAAACCAATGGAGAGTCAAATGTCCAGGTCCTGCTAAAGTAAATGCTATAATAGGAAGCATTAAATGAAATTAACATGCATTTAATGAAATTACATGAAATTAATTTAATTTTTTTTATGTCAGTGGGACTGGCTAGTAAACTAGTGGCCTCACCCTGAGAACTGTTTCAGAAGGATGTGAAGGTCCTTGAATGTGTCCAGAGGAGGGCAATAAAGCTGGTGAAAGGACTGGAAACAAATTCCTGTGAGGAGTGGCTAAGGATTTTGTCTTGTTTACTTCGGAGAAAAGGAGGTTGAGGGGTGACCTTGTTGCCCTGTACAGCTTCCTGAGAAGGGGAAGTGGAGAGAGAAGTGCTGACCTCTTATCCCTGTTATCCAGTGATAGGACGTGTGGGAATGGTTCAAAGCTGCAGCAGGAGAGGTCAGACTGGACAGTAGGAACTTTCTTTACCAAGAGTGTGATCAAACACTGTAACAGACTTCCTAGAGAGTTGGTCAATGCCTCAAGCCTGTAGTGTTTGAGGGCATTTGGACAATGCCCCAAACAGGCTTTAACTTAGTCTGAATTGGTCAAGCAGTTGGACTGGATAATCACTGTGCATCCCTTCCAACTGAAGTAGCCTATTTTATTATGAAGAAGTTGGGTCAGTTTGCAGCCAGAGCATAAGAAAATGTAATTTAATGGAAACAAAAACACTTAGATTTTTAGGTATTTAGAAAAACTTATTGAAAGTTAAGGCCAGATTAAGAGCATAGAGCCATGAGCAGGGCTGTCAGTTCCCTTTTCTCCTTGATGGCTTTGCAGAAGATGAGGGTTTATGTCCTTTGCCCTTGAGCACCCTTACCATTTAAGAGAGCTGAGATTAATTTGGCTTAGCTGCAAAAGACTTGCCAAATGACATCCTAATGGCACGTGTTCTCCAGCACATCTGCTTGGCTTAACACTTGAAGCAAGAAACTGGTGATAATATTAGGATTGACAAGAAAGAAGGTTATCAAGAATGTGGTGAATGTGGGTGCTGACTTTCCTGGCTGTTGAGGTTGGACCAGGGAGAGTGTAGGCTTCTGTCTTTCAGGCAAGTAGCCCTCTGTTCCCCAGCTCAAGTTATTGTTTTATCTCAGTAGCTGAGCTTCCATCTGCCATAGCTAGTTCCTAGGCTGAGGCCAGACAACACTTACTCCATACCAGCCTGATTTCTTCCTGCATGAGCCTGCAAACCTTTTGAATGTATCTTGTTGGACCCTTAGGAGCAGAAAGGAATTTATCTGTCCTTTAGAATGTTATCATATCTGAAAGCAAAATGAAGGATGGCAGCAGTAGAACAAGAAGAATGAAACCCACTCATCTTCAGAGAAGCAAATGAATGATAGAAAGCTAGGAGTTACTCCTGGAAGATTATCTTCAGCTGCCCTGCAGTACATCAGCTAACTAAATAAATGCAACAGCCATGTCCTGCAGATAGTGGGCTGAAGATGAAATCTGCAAGAATCCATCAGTAGTATTGTCTAAGGTCCTTACTTTTATTTCTATTTCATTCAGTGTCTTGTAGTTTCACTTCAGTTCTGTCCCACTTTCATATTACTTAGAATCTAGCCTATTCCATGTCCCTCTTTCTCAGCCAAGTCTAATTCAGATTCTGAACTAAGAACAAATGATAACTCTGATATTAATGTCAGTTGCCTCATGACTAGATCAGTCTCAGGAGTTAGAAATGATACAATATGATATTTGAAACAGCAAAATCCAAGCTGAAGCTGCTCAAGAAACATGAACATAAAAAAGTGCCTAAAATTTCATTCCTAAAATTTGTTTTGTCAATCCTTCCAATTGGTCCACTCTAGACAGACTTGGTAACTTACAGAGCTTGGGCTTATTTAATTAGAAATATGTGATTTCTGTTGCAGCCAGTTAAAAGGATCACTTCCAATCTCTAGCATTTTGAATGTTGCAAGAGGAAGTTACAGCATGACCTTTTTCAAAGTATGTTTGTAGAAAATTACACTGCAGGGTTCCCTTTTTTCTGTGCCAAATGCATTTTTGTGAATTGCCAGCTCTACAAAATCTCTAGTTCTGAAAGGAAAACTGAAACTTTCTTGCCTTTCACTGATAATGAGGATCTTGCAAGCCAGGCTTACGCCCTACATTCAGCTCCGACTGACTGTAGCTAGAGTCGGGTCTTCCATGAGCAAATATGCGTGTCCAATTATTCTGTGGTATCTGCATTAACTTTTCAGTGTTACTTCTGGAATAAAATGTAACAGTAAAACCACTTAAATATAATGAGTGTCTAATTCCCATATGGTACACAATAACAGCTTTCAGCTACTTGTGCAGTGCCAAAGCCAACCTGCTAAATGTTCCTGCTTCTGCTGTTAGATTATACTGACTTGACTTGGGGATGCCTGTTTCATGTCCTCTTGTGCACTCAGCTTCAACATAAGCTCAGCTGTTTATTACACTTGTGTTTTAAGAAAAGGGCTGTGGTGCCTATGTTCTGTTTGTGGTAAAACCTTGCTTTACTGTTGCTTTTTGACACTATATTGTATGGTGACAAAGTAATTTGGAGTCCACAAAACAAGAGGCTTAGAGGGAAAGGATTTAGACAAGCATTTCTCCCATATATTCCTGCTACAACAAGATAGCAGGTCAGTCTCGTTGTCTGGAATCTTAGCTTCAGACAGCAATGAAGATTTTTCTATATACTGATGTATTTTTAGTCTGGAGGTTATGTGGCTTTTGTTTTTATGCCAATAGTCATCCTTGTAGAGAGAGATAATGAGGTTGAGTTGCATTTGGGTTTTTTAACCTATTTAGGACAGGAACTATTAGTAATATTGTTAATATTTTTTCATTAATTTGGCCATAGGTTACCTTGGAAACTAGGTTCAGTATGGAATTATGCAGTAAAGGATCTTGTGCTTCCATATTACAGATTATGTGAATTAGTAGTGAAAATGACAAAGTTATTTTTCGTGTGATGTTGTTGTGCATACCTAGCTGTAAGAAAACAGAAGACTGAAAACAGAGAAATTGATATTGCCAATGCTGATGACAGTGCTCTAGGTTGTTCTCTTCATTTAGCAAAAGGGTTTAGAAGGTGTTATATTGTCCCTCCCCATAGTTCTGTCCTGGGGTTGATGTTTTGAAGAAATCTCTCCGTTAAAGCTTTTTGTCTTCTATTTTGAGGAACAGTTTACACCTTTCATTCTAAAAGCTATTTAACTTCTGTTTGCTAGTGACTTTCAACTTGCCTGTTGTTAACTGCTTTCTTCTTCAGTTTAATTAAAACTTCAGCAAAATGAGCTATAGTTAGAAAAACAAGATATTCCCATTATAGTTATATTTCTGTAATACATTGGTTCTATGTGGTTTACAGTCAAAGTAAAGAATTAAATTACATTGCAAGGTGCTTCTGTCCTCTGGAGCTGGTGACTGCTTCAGAAATTACTCATCTGGTAAATGTCAGGGGCAGAGTTGTTCTCTGCAAGCAGAAGACATGGACTGGCTTCTTCATCAGAGTAGTTATTTATCTCAGATCTGCCAAATTTGGTTCAGTCATGTTAGGGTTCCCTTTAGAGATAAGCTGGAAACTAGTGTTGCAGGCATTCGAGTGCATATGAAATCTTTTTGGGCATCGTGAAACTTAGGCGATGCATTTGGTTGACAAATGAGGGAAATGCCATTTTCCTCTTCATCTCTGACTTTTTTTACTTGCCAGTTTCACTCTGTATCTTTTGCAATATTGGTGTTAAGGGACATATTTCTCTTCATTTATGCTCTCTGGAACTCCTATACAATAAATACCACAATATTTTATGTTACAACTTTTTTATAGCAGCAAAAAAGGTTTGTCATATGTAGTGTTTCCCAGTGCACGTCCTACAATGTAAGTAAAGAACCTGTTTTTTTTGCTTGGAGACAAAAGGAAATTCTTCCTCAATGCAAACTTTACATTAGTGAAAATAAACTGCACTAAGATAAGTTCCATATATTGATTGTAGTCTCTAGGGGCAGATCTGTGAATAATTTGAATATGATTCCTTTTTTTAACCAAAACAGAAAGAAGAAGGAAAAATTCAAGGGCAGCTTAATAAATCTGATTCTAACCAGTACATCAGAGAACTGAAAGATCAGATAGCTGAGCTGCATCACGAGGTAAGTGGTAAAATACTTCAGTCTCTGATCACTTGCACCTTTTGTCTTTTCATCTGTAGCAGGTTTTGCTTATTAAATAGTTATTACATCTTCAGTACCTGATTTTGCTGAAGTACGTTATTTTAAGTGAACGAAATGAAACTCTTACACATGAATCTTGCCCTTATCCTGGGATTTTTGAGAATAAAATATTGTTTAGTTACAAGATTTGACATTAAATGCGATCAGCATTTATGTTCAGTCTTGTTTTCCTTGATTTCACGAGTTGATCATATCCATATTGCATTTACTGTATATATGAAAATGAGTCCCTTTATGTCTTTATTTGCTACAACTATTAAGGCTGCTGTAGTTAGAAACTAAACTGCCTTTATGCAAGTAAAAGAGGCCATGTGTAGATTTTCTGGTTCTTGCTGTTGCAAGGATGAATTTCACAGGGTAGCTAACTGAGATTGCTTAAAAGAAAAAAAAAAAAGGATGCTTGCTTCATATCAGTTAACAGATTTTTAAGTTTTAAACTGCCAAAACCTTCAACCTATGAAATTTCTGCCTTCAAACTTCCTTGCCTTAATAGTTGTAGTAACTTTCTGTTAGTTAAAAAGATCAGAAGGTCTTGAAACTGAAATGGCTTATGTAACTGCTGTGCTCTCTGGCTCATTTCAGTTCATCCAGCATTGTGAAGAAATGTCTTTACCTAATACTACACAGTGTGCAAAATGCCCAGTCACCTTTGTGTTTTAGTCTGCTTGTTTCAATAGCCTTCTAACACACAGCTTCGATTGTGTTGCTTAAAACCATAGTATCATAGAGCAACTTTACCTAATTAGTTGTTTGTTGCCTTTTTGCTTTTGTTAAATAAACACATCCTTTCTTTATTGAAGTGTAGATAGTGTTTTCATAACAATCTTACTAGATTTGACCTTTTAGGACCAATCCCTTGAGAGTTATAACACAGTTGAGGATCTTGGAATGCTGTCTATGCTTTAGATTGAGGATAGTCTCCAGGGCCATCAGTCCAGCACCTTTACCAATCATTAAGCTCACTTAAAAACAGGTTCAAAAATCAATAACCTGCCTTTTTCCATTAAAACACTTTTACTAGCTTGCTTTGTTCCTTATGAGAAAGGAAGCTGCCTGCAGAATTCTCAGACAGGCAGATATTTTGTGTGGTTTTGCATTATGAATGAAGAAGGCACTGTACTGACTGTTTGCTCTGTGTAGGTTTAAAAAGTAAAAGACACTGCTTTGGGGGAAAAGTAGAATTACTGTTGGAAAGCTGGTGCATCATTTTTTCTACGTAATTGTGCTATATGCCTGGCTGAGCAAGTCAGTTGTCACGAAGGCATACGATAGTGTACGTGTTCAATGTGTATAGGTTAATGTGAGCAGGTTGGAATGAAGATGAGGTTCATTAGCTCACAGAACAATGATAATTCTGAGTAATAGCAGTGATTCCTAAACAGTTCAGTCTAGACCAATCTTTGCTAGCATTTCAGTTTGACTGAAAGAAAATATTAGCTGTGAAGAACATGAATTTCAGCAATAGCAGAGTTTGAATAATTCCATGTAGAAGAACACTCCTCTTCCAGATGTGTGCTTTGTTGCAGCTGAAGTTTTCATTGCCAAGCTGGGTAAACACTGTAGGAACGAAGTAATTCTAGGATACGCAGAAACAGTAGGAAGAAACGGTTTGACTCAATGATCTTAGAGGTCTTTCCCAACCTTAGTGATTCTATGATTTTATGAAACTCAATGTAGTAGGCATGTTCTACCTTGGCAACAGAGTTTCTTTAAGCCTGAAAATCTTTGTTTACTAATGGCTTTTTTTTCCTTCCCCCCCTTACTGTTATATATCTCTTTGTCTAGTTATTAAATAAAAACTTCAGAGGGAAAGTAGTGTTTCCTGCTGTGTTTGCTCAAACAGCAAAATCTCAAGGAAATGGCAACAGGAAGAGAAAAATGTTTGCCCTCAACTTCTAAGTGTTAGGATTAGTATAATTTAGTCAATGCCAGTTAAATAAACCACCTTTTTTAAATCTGCAGTGAAATGTCTTCATGTATGCATCCATTAATGACCATGTTCTTTGGTTTTTGGCTAGCTGCTTTTTGATTCTACTTCTGCAAAAACTAAAAAGAAACGTTACACGTTTGCAAATCCATCTTCCTGAAGATAGGGTGATGGTGTATGTGACATGCTGACCACAACCTCCCAACTGGTTAGCATGTAAAGGCACTGGAAAAGGAACCTCCATTCTTGGTGACAGTATGGTTACCTTCTTATATATCATAATTGTGTAGCTTTAAACTGGACATAATGCAAATGTTACTTAGTGCAAAAGTTATAATTTAAGGTAGGGATGGGATGGGTATGTCTGAAACAAGATTAAATGCCTTGGCCTGGCCCCCAATGTTGATTCTACTTATTTAACTTTCTTTTTCTCACCAGTAGTGCATTTTTACAGATGTTTACATCAGAAGAATTGCAGGCTCTCCATCTGAGGGATGGAACAAAATAAGCCCATATTGAATAGAAATAACTTCAAACTAAGTCTGTATTCTGGCCTTTGGATAAACACTGTTTCAAATCTTTGGCCAGCAGTCTGAATGTATGTGTTTCTGTATCAGTGGAACCTGGAGGAGCTAGACACTTTTACTCTGTCCTGTGGAATGATCCCTCAGATAGGGATGGTACCAAGATATGGCAACAGCACAATCCATCCTAATTAGAGAGTCCCGGTGAAAGGTCTACTGTTCCATCAGTGTTTGCAAGCCAGGGATAGGGAAAACCTAGAATATCAGTGAGGAACACCAGTAAGGGTGGCAAAGAGAGACACTATTACTGCCTAGTGTGTAAAGCTGAATTCTCTCCAGTAAAATGTGCTGTGGGGGTGGGAGTTTGCTGTGGCACACGTTCAACAGGCTGCTGCTCTGATCTCTCTTGACTTTCGAAGTGGAGAAAAGTTTGGCCCTCAGAATTTGGATATTTCTCTCATCTGTTCCAGTGTCATAATCTAAACCAGCTGTGTATCAGAACTGCCTGTAATTTCAGGTGATTAATCAGTGGGCTCAGATTACAAAGGGCAATTGGCTAGAAGCTTTTAAAAGTATAAACAAAACTTTTTAAAAGTAAAATTAATTTTGGTTATATTTTTCTGAGGTGAAAATTTTGCACATGTCTTAAATACAATGCAGTGACAGCCTGAAGGATAAATTTCAGCTGCTTTTTATTACTTATCTAGGAATAGTAATGCTCCCTGTAGCATTTTTTTGTCACAGTATTACTTAAATAATATTATAAGAAGACTTATTAAATTCAAGTCATGTTCACGTTACCAAGTAAAACTGCACATACTGGAAATTGGTAGTATGGCACCCAAAATTGAACCATTGAAATGGCACATTGTTATTAAATGTACAAAGTAAATTAAATAGAAAAAGAGTATGCCTTTTTTCTTACCTTTCAAATAAGGTAAAATAACCATATGAAGTTATATAACTATATAAAATAATTGTATTGGATTTTTGGCTTGTTCTAACAAGTTGCCTGCCTGATTCCTTTCATACCAAACCAGAGGATTTCTGTGGCATGGGAAGCTGAACTGCATTTTGCCTACTTCACAGTAGGTCTTAAACTTGTATTTGATGAACACTTCAGACAAGCAAACAGACAAAATTGGGAGTTTTGAGGACATTGTAACAAGAAGTTGTAGATCTCTGCTCTACTAGACTCTCTAGACTTCTGTAAACTTCTGGTTTAGTGGTGAACACGGCAGTGTTAGGTTAACGGTTGGACTCAGGTCTTTTCCACCCTTAACAACTCTGATTCTATGCACATTATCTTATGTGAAAGGGTGAATTAATTCTTAAATTCCTCAGTGCAGCCATAACGTTTCTCAGAGGTTGCGCACATGTAGGTCAATTATTATTAACTTGTATTTTTAAATTCAGTAAACATGTCAGTTTTTCTGTTCCCTAGAAAGTTACTGACAGCTATGCTGTAATCTTTTACACAACTCATCAGCATTCAAAGAACACATGATAATTAAAGGTGTATAATGAAAGGACACTCAGACTGCAGTATTTCTAGTTAGCAAACAGCTAATCCTGTGATAAGTTGTGTATCCTTAGTGCTGTATTTCCTTTCCTCCTTATTGGCTAAGTTGCTTTATTGGGCACAAAGTTGTTAGGTGGATGTGACTTACGGCTTTATTGTTGAAGGCTGAAACTAATGTGAAAACCTGAGATGTTGAGGATTGTCACAAACAGGAAGTCATGACGTGCAGTTCTTTGAGAGCTTTTAATATGTACTAGACTTAGACACTCTGTGTCCCATTGCCATTCGTTCTTTGCTTTAATTGGAATCTTTCCACCTAGCATTTTCTGTCTTCCTCGATTTCCCTTCCATTCTTAAAGCTATCCCTACAGCATTCTTGACTTCTTCCTTAGTGGGATTTTAAAATGCTTTCTCATTGTGCAGCCCCAACAGGCTGCAGCTTCTGTGAAGCAACTTCTGTTACTCTTGTCAGTAAGTACAGAAGCTTGGTTGCCCTGTCTTTGGCACTAGAGAAATAAGGTCTAGTGGGCATTATATTCTGTCACTTGACCTTCCAGTTAATGTGCTTTAACTGGTGTAACAAAAATTACATGAGTACACAGGCACTGGTTATATGCTCTCAGGCTGCACTAGGAGTGCTAGTACTTCACTTTGATTAGACACTGAGATGTTTAAGTGAAAGCAACTTTCGTGAAGCATTTTTACTATTCAAGAGAGTACCCCACTCTAGTTAGCACTGA
Organism: Acanthisitta chloris; assembly: GCF_000695815.1. Classification (NCBI taxonomy): domain Eukaryota; kingdom Metazoa; phylum Chordata; class Aves; order Passeriformes; family Acanthisittidae; genus Acanthisitta; species Acanthisitta chloris. The sequence goes on along the minus strand of NW_008688823.1, from coordinate 15,758 downwards.
AGTAAAGCTGTTACCCTATGTGGAAATGAATACGTAGGAAGTTTAAGACAAACTAATATGAATCTTGAACAAGCTGTTGCTCTTTTTAATACAAATCACATACTGGGGAAACAAGGAGGAGGTTCTTTTGTAGTTTCCCACTTTTTCCTTTTAATTCAAACTGAATGGAATTAAATGATTTATAAACTGCTGAAGTTCTGCATTTCATGCACTGCCTCTCAGTATGTGCAGTCACTTTATATACATATTACCCAGCAGCTGCCTCTGCTTCCTGTTGGATGTTGCAAGGCTTGTGTGTGTTACCTAGATTACAGGAGTGGTACAAAAGATTAGAATTGACGTGCTTACCCACAAACTACACTGGCAGACCACAAGACACCTTTGGAGACAAAAGCAAGTGGTTTCCAGTCTTTACAGACTTTGTGATTTAGGACTGAAGTGCTTAAGTTTAAATTGTGTTTCAAGTGAAACTTTTTAAAGTTTGCCTTTGTTATGCTGTTAGCTGATTTTTGTGTTTCTTGGAACGCTTTAATGAGTTTGTTTTGCTGTTAAATTTCAGTTTCTTGTATTTAGACTACTACAGTATTTCAAATGTGGGTTTGTTTGAATCTTCTGACAGTTTTCGTATTAAAAGCTAAATTATGTCTAACATGTATTAAAGTCCAAAAAAGCAAATAGCCTCCACAATTTTGGATTGAAGCTATGATTCAGCTATGTATTGGCTATCTGCATTAGAGAACAGCTTTATGAGGGGGAGCAGCAACATGCAGAAACAGCACTTCCTTCTCTTAGCACATTTTTTCCTTAGAAAGCAGGAATACAGATGTTGAAGATCACCCATTTTCAACTATACGTGTGCTATCTGTGCATCTGCAGGGACTATTCTACCCCCACTTCCCCCATGAATTTAGAGACCTAACTGCTGGAGTTTGGAAAGAACATTCTGGGAAAGTGCTAGCACATATTTTGCCCGTTTTTTTCCCACAGGCATCCACTATTGACCTGTGTCAGACAGAACATGGAGCTAGTTTTCTCCTAGCTGTTCCTCTGTAATGAGAGATGCTCTCAGTTGAAATATTTAGAAAACAATTTCATCCTTGCTTCCTCTCAAATGTGCAAATCTTATTCATGTGTGTTTGGGATTTGAATGAAAAACAAAATCCTGATATTAGCGTGGCACACTGTTCCAACAGTTACAGAACCCTCTGCAAACTGCTCCAGGTAACTATTCCAGCATGGCTGATGGGAAAGAACAAGATGGCAAATTACTGGGGCATTATTATTCTGCCAAAATAATACCTGCAGCTTTTAAAAGGCTTTATAATAGTACCTTTAAGTGAAATTCTAGTGATAAAATTCTTGCATATTGACAATGCAGAAAAGGTGGGATTTTTTAAAGTATTTCCTGTTTCAGTATCTGAAAACTTGGTGGCTATTCAAAGAAGTAGTGACCATTAGTTACTACTCTTCCATTCCCACATACATATAGTTTATCTAGGAATGGATCTGATATTATGTTTTAAGAAGCTAATGCAGTCAGTAAGATTCTGATACAGGTGTTATCTCATGGTCTGATCTTGCTCCTGGTGAGCTAACATTTTAAGATTGGCTTAATGAAAAGAGATATAAAAGTTGGAGATTAAATACTATGCTTTTAAAAGATTTCACTCGTGTAAATAAAATTGAAGACACTTTAAGTAATGACTTTGAGGATAAATAATGCATAAGTTATGACCAAAGGAGTAATTGGTCATATGGCTGAACTAAGGATATATCTTGCAACTTGGATTAGCTTCCTAGGCTTTCACTGCTGCAACTAAAATGGAGAAGGGAAAGTAAACTGTAGCCATCAGTGGGAAGGATTAAAAAACTCACCACCTAGAAGGGCCACATAATAAAATCCCTAATCAAAATTCAATGCACTATAGTACACAGGATGAAAGGTTAAACCACATTAACAGTTCCTTTAGTCTTATATGCCATAAACTTAGGCGGTAAGTAAGCTATATTTGAAAGCTAATTATTTTCTTCTTGGTTTCTTCTTTTAATTATTAGATAATAACCTTAAATCAGTGTGGTACAGTGAGTGGTTCTGATCTCTGGCACAGTTTGGGCCAGGCTGATCCCTGAGGAGATGACTAAATATCTTTCTAAGCAGCTAAATGATAACTTCTGCACTGGCCACAGATGAGCACCAAATTATGCTGCTGCTTGTGGCCCATTGGAGTAGCACAAGATGGGTTGGCCACTTCTAGCAGCATTCCTAGTTCCTGTTTCTTTCACAATATTAGTTTCTGGGCTTGATGATGGGATACCAGTGGGAAGCATTATTCCTTTCCTCTGTTGATTTTATTATTATGCTTCCATTGAGTAAAATTCAATGCTTACCAAATCAAATGTTCTTCTATCTGATGCACCACTAGACTACATTCAGAAGCAGAGTAAATAACTCTGAGCTTGAACATGCTGTATTTGGACTGCTGGTCTCCAGCTGCTTGGTTTGGATGTGCTTACGCTGCACTGCAGTCATGAGGGCAGTGTGGGCACATTGTTAAGGAACTTCTAAAGTTGTGAATGAGCTGTACATAGCTTTGCATGATGGAGATAGGAGGGCTAACTGAGGAAAATGAATTTTTAAGTTTATGTTCAATTTACTAGAATTTTTTCAAGTTCTCTGAAGACATCCTTAGAGGGTGATGGATAGCAGTGGATCAGATCATATGGGCAAATGAGAATTGGAGAAGATCAGATTTATCACGATTTAAGTACCTTGGAAACAGATATAGGTAACATTCCTTTCATCAAAAGGCAAGAACAGCAATTCTAAAAAGGCCTAGTGCTCTTCCTGTAATATTTTTATTAGATATAATGCTCTATCAGTCAGTCTCTTTCCAACTTTTTTTTACCAACCTTTCTTCTAGAGGGAGTGTACTATTTGCTTTTCATGAAATACAAACACATGTATATTTGTCTCTTGGAAATTGTCATTTTACTTGCTTGCTTTCATAAAGCTAGCTAAGCTTTGTGGGATTTACTGCAGTCAACTTGTACATTGTTTCCCCTTCATAGTTCTCAGTAAATCTGTAATGTTGGTTAAAAGTCCTCTATTAACTCTTGCAAAGCACTTGTTTCTCAATACTGGCTAGAATCACATGAACATCTTCCAATAGTTCATTTTACTAGACAAATGCTTTCAGAATATGTGGCTCTCTATAGATGTTTTCTTGCTTGATAAGAAATGTTGTCCCTGAAAGGAAATATGTTAGCCCTCAGATTTACAAAGTAAGCATTTCAGCTTGTGGTGGAAGTTTATAGCACAATAAATCATGTGCTTTTTTTTTACCGTATCTTGCAAGTACAGTTGGACAAGAGATCATCAGATTTTTCCCTCCCCACAAGTAAAGTTCTTGCAAGGCTGCTGAACAGCTAAAAATGTAGTTGCTTTACTAGTATGTGTCAAAGTTACAGAGCCTCCGTGCTGGCAGAGTCTGATTTAAGTGGTTGTGGTCAGTCTGAGGAACCTGTGATGTGATAAGATAGCGTTTGTGAGGTCATGTGGTTTGCAAACACCCAATCTAATGTAGCAGCTTTGTCTGCACAGGATAGTTAAATATACACTCTATGCTTCAGAAAAGTGAACTGCTTTATTCCTTTAACTCAGCTTGTCCGTGAGAGTCAGAGATGTTATACTGGTTTGATAATGCCAAGATTGCTACAGAAGTGGAGGACTGAGCAGATTGGGAGTCTTAATTCTCCAGTAACTTTCTCCAGTTTAGTTGCCTGCCCTTAATAAATCGACTAGCTTTAGAATCTGTCTGTCTAAACTAAGCAATCAACAGGCAGAAGAAAGGCACAATGCAATCCCTGTATATTTTGTGAACATCATTTGTTTAATTCAATTAACTTTGGGTGGTCTAGTGTAATTAACACAGACATGTTACACTTGCTCAAAAAGATAGGAGTGATTCCATAATGATGGAATTTTTGGCCACAAACTCATCTTCAGCTTTGCATCAAGTAAAGTTGGTTCCTCACCCTTCCCCCTGCATCAACAAAAGATCTTTCATCTCTAGTGAGATGAGTGTAGGAAACCTCTAAATGTGAACAGTGTAACCATGGCAGTGATACTGTCTGTCCTCAAATGGAATGGGTATGAATTTGTTTACTGGGATGAGGGCAACAGTTTTAGGTATGAATCTTAACTGTTTCACTGCCACTAGCGACAGATGAGATTCAGTGGTTAAAGAAATAAAAACTGATTGTTCTTTTTACAGACATTTCTCTCATTTTTTCTCCTGACTGTATCTCATGCATCAAAGCTCCAGATCTGTCTTGCTGAGCCATCTAATAGTTGTTGATTGCAGCATTAGGGATGAATATAGCTAGCTATACTTAATTATACTGTGGCCTTCTTTTAGAGTTTGTCTGGATTGCCAAAGCAAGCAAATTGATTATTGTCACGATAATGAAATAACTTTATCTATAATGTTCTTGAGTGTTGAAGGTGTGTGACCTGTCTGCTGTACTGATTAGAGCTATGTCAGGGTTGATTGTGTGTTTCAAGTTTTGGTGATTGAAAAGTGGAGGGATTGAGGTTCTATTGGTTTATCTGAGTGGTTGTTCCTTGCAAAACTTTTGTGTTGGTAGCCATACACAGGTGCCAGCTATGTGAGAAACAAGCTCAGGAGAGGACTGCTGTGTATTGGCTTGTAATGCATCTCTGTAGACTTACCTGAATATAAGTGGAGCAAACAGTGGAAATAAGGTGGAAAGCCCTCCTAAAATTCTTTTATCACTCTGAGTGGCAGCCAGCACAGATGGAAGTAGTTTCTGCACTCAGAGGCAAAAATGTTACTTAGTTCATTTTAAAATGCTGAGCTTAAATCCTGTTTTAAAAGGACAGAGTAAAAGTGTGAAATGATCATTTCCTGTAACTGTTGCCCATATTGGGTGCATTTTCAGTCTCTGTATCAGCAGGTACATTCTAGCTGATGCCTGAGGTTTCAGTAACACTTGTATTTACAGACACATGCTGTAAGGAGAAGGAGGACTGAGACTTGGTTTTATTTCCTTGGATAAAATAGTTGCAGCACATTCGGTGTGATTATGCTGCTGCTTTAAAATTTTTGTTGCCATGTCCTCACTCCAAAGAAACACTTCTGAGTTTCTGGGAACTTTCTATAAATAACCAGTTGGTAAGTGGAAGGAAAATTCCTAGGCCTGTCAGCTTGTAACTTTCATTGGAATTACACACAACCTTACTGCAACAAGCCTGTCAGATCTTAGAAAAATTCCCTCAAGAAATAAAATCTGACTTATAGTTACCAAATACTGACTTCCACTGAAAATAGTATAAAAGTTGGGTATTCCTTAGTGCTGTTGCTATTTCAATTGCATATTTGATACTGAACTTCAAAGTTTAACTTGGTTACACAGCACTAGATCAAAACCAGATTCTTTAACCATATAGTGCAGTGATCAAAAAGTCATGACCTCCCATTGATCGCTTTATTGGTTTCCTGTTCTGATTCACTGGAAACCTTCTGGTCTGAACACTTGTTGCTAGTTTTAATCTTTGTCACGTTTACAACACAGCAAAGTTGTCTATGGTAAAACTGATATACAACATACATTTAACATCATATTTCCTTTTGGCTCAAGTGATCTCTAAATGATAATGTTGAAAAAACATGTTTTATAAAAACTTAAGTCAGGGAATGTTAGAGTACATTCAGAGCAACATGAAGTAAATAGCTGGAGATGAGCTTTTTTTAATGCATTAAAGCTACTTCACAGATTTTATTTAAACTTCCTGATATCTCTAGGGATTTTGTAACTTATTTTGTGTTACTCTAAGACTGACTATGACTTACAGAAGCTGCAGTTTAAAGCAGAAGCCAAATATTTTAAGTGCTGTTAAAAAAATTTAGAAGCCTGAAATTACTCAGTCTTGGAAATTTTTTGCTGCTCTTTTGCTTCTCACTTACAACACACTGTAGTGGTTTGAAGTCTGTTTAGTGATATGGTCAGTAAAGTTCATTTGAGAGGAATATTTCAGGTTGTATTCCAGTGTGTTACTCTTGTTCATCCTTTTAAAGCAAAGAGTTAATGATAAGTGGGGCAGATTCATCCAATGTTGCAGTAGCTCTTGACTGCTTTTAATCTCACTGCGGGGAGGGGGAGTCAGTCCAGAGACTCTTTAGGTTTTTTATCTTTTGAGAACATCAGCTATATTGGCGCAGCCAGAAGAAGCTGCCTGGGTCTGTTCAGGTATATAATATTGTCATTCACTGCTGTTCTGGCTTGGGACCACAGTAGAATTATTAAGCCTGGAGTTTACTACTTTGCTCTGGCTTCTGATTAGCTTCTGTTGCCAGTTTTAAGGTGTTTTGCTGCAGTTGCTCTAAGAAGTGGATAGATCATCCTGCAACTATATTAGATTGAATTCAATTTGTGAACAGTTGTACTGTTTTGAGGGAGTGCAGATCAAGAAGTTCAAACATATGTGAGACCCTGGGGACAACTGGATGTAGACATTTGCAGGCTTCCAAGCATGAAGCATGCTGCAATCTACTTTCTTTGAACCCTTCTGCTGTACTGAAAGTAATAGGAAACTAGCTTTCTCTATCTGCTGCTTTCTGTTTATCCTAAAAACACTCACAAATCAAAACTGACTGTTCTCCAAGCTTCATTTTATTGCACTTCAAAATAAGAAGCCAAATGTCCCATCAAATCCTTTAAAACTTTTCATCAACAGATTTTTATCCTGCTATGAGCATTATGAAATTTTTTGGAGGCCAAATGAGATAATGGTGGAAGGAAACAAATACAGCTCTGAACACATCCATACAAAGCAGAGTTAGTTTTCTTAAGGACACTATTCTTTAGAAATACTGTTTTATAGAAACCACTGAACTTGCACTACTAGAAGCAGTAACTCTTATCAGGGTTTGTTGTTGATTGTGCAGGTTTCCTGTTTCAGTCATGCTAAACTGGGTCCCAAGTAAATGGCCAAATATGCTGAGGTGGTCCCAGACAGTCTTAAGTATGTTGGAGTTCAGTTGTCCCTTCCTGTAGGGATCCTACAGGGACTGGCTAACAACTTGATTTCAAAGGTCATTGCTGGACTCCCTAAAAATCAACAGTTTGTTCATCTTACTGAAACTGCTGGGTGAAAGTTTTAGACAAGGAAATTAATTTCCACATTTAAAGTATATCAAAGACAAATTTTACAAATAAGACTTGATGATAAATGAAATGTTTAATGGTGATCTATTAACTGCTAAGCAAAAGAAGCGATTTTGCAAGCAGATTTTTGAAATGCTCTCACTGCATGTTATTTGTAAGCATGATCAAGACATTTCCTGCTTTCTTAAGTCACAGTACCGTTTTTAAACAGTACTATAATACCACAGTACTATTTTTAAACAGCTATTTCAGTTTGCTTTATTTTTATTAACTAGTTAAATTTGCTTAATTAGCCTCTGGTGAGAATCTTGAGTATTGCCTTACAATCACTGTTGAAGGTGGGGGAAGGCAAAAGCAAAGGCAAACCATAATGCTAAGTAGTGGTGGCTCCAGTCTGCTAAAACCCAAATTTGTGTCAAAACCTCACCCCAAGCACTTCATGCTAACTTTAGTATTTTTAGTTTAGATGAACTAGAAGGGGGAAAAGAATTTTTGTCCATATTAGTGGTGTTGTAAAACTTCCCTGAAATAGTTTTGCAGAAGTTTTAAATGTGTTTTTAAATGTAGTCACTTTCCTCCTTGTGTCCATGAACAACTTGATTTCAGCAAAACCTAGCAAATTTGCTGGGTTTTTTTTATAAAATCTTGACACAAAATTAAATCAAATGTTGAGGAAAGAAGCAGTAAAGAGAACTGCGTAGTAACACTTCCTATTTGAGAATGTAGCTGTCTGTTGTATCCATTTCAAAATTAGTCAGATTTCAAGATGAAGCAGAACATCTTTAGGGAATCTGAGAAGACTCAAAGTTGTTCTGGAAGAGTTTACATATTGTAAATTAAAAATAAAACAGTAAGACAAATATATGAAAGCAATAAATAAAGGCCTGATCTATTTCCTGAATTTCTCTACTAAGAATATTTGATTGTTGCAGAAAAGATGGCTCATTGTGATTTCTCTTGTCCCAATCTTATTTTAACATGTTCCTTGGATATGTTTTGAGGTCTACATGTCCGTTTTTAAATCTCTAGAGGTAGATATGGCATTGGAGAATCCAGAATGACTTTGGTGAGAGATTGAGGTGGGGAGGGGGAGGCATATCTACAGCTTCTCATATACATTTCCAAGCAGAGAAGCCCATACAGTCCCTCTCAGCTGGTACCTTTCAAACGGTGAGTCCAGGGTGTTAATGTCTCCAGGAGGAAACAACAGTGATTGGGTAGTGGGAGAAAATAGAGTAGATGGGAGCTCCTGGTTGGGCTTCTTGAATCATCAGTGATTTCCAAGAATGACTCTTGTCTGCCACTGTTCATGGCTGTTATTTAGAAGTTGTTAATCCTAATTGTGGCTGCATTTATAGCTATGGCTTTAGAAAAAAAGCCCTTAATGCTAACTGAAGTGAAACAGGAAATTCACTGATGCTGAAATAAAAGCCACAGCTTTGTTCTAATACAGTTACAAAGATAACACATTTTTAATGTTATATTTTTAAAATTTGTTTATGAATTTGCTAGAGTATCTGTCAGTGTTTCTAAACAAAGAATGTTGTCATATTATATGCAGTATGTGTTGTTGATTTTTACATGCAATCTTATTTTACATGTAATCTTTAGCTATAAATTTGTCAGAAAACTCTCATATGCCTTTTGCATATGATCCATATGTTTGGGTAAAAGCTGCCTCATGCTGGAGGAAAATGAAGAATGGTTTGGTTTTGCTTTAAACTTTTTCTTTATTGCAGGATATATTAAAACATCCTGAATGTGTTGGTTTTTTTTTTAAATCTCAGACTGTTCAAAGATCAATAAGCAATGTCTCATTAAAGTGCTCTGGTACAGTTCTGCCACAACGTGTGCCTAGCAGTCCCTTTTGCATAAGGAAGCTGATTCTGTTGGGAGAGTTTAGAAATCCCATTTGTGTTGTAGCTGTACAGGCATTAAACTTGTTCAGAATTATTTTAGATGATGGATTGCTAATATTAGTTTCTGCAACCATTTGTTTAGCTCAGGATGTCTCCATTTGTGCAGTGTTCATGTTGCTGTGGTTTCAGTATGAATGTGACTCAACTGTGTACTTAAAAACGTCCTTCAGAGAACTTCAGATGCCTAAGGAGCTGCTTGTGTTCATGGAAGTGAAAAAGTAGCACAAAAAGGCCTGCAGCCTTGATGTACAGCCCTTTTGTGCAGTCTTAACATTGTTTGTTGCCTTTGTGCAGCCTTGACATTGTTCATGCTCATTGTACATGTACAGAAATGCCTCTGCATTGTAGTACCTGCTGGATGTAATATTTGTCTGGACTGATATTTGTCTCACAAATGACAACATATTGTCCATTAATTCAGCTGGAGATGCTCTGCTTACTTATTTTTCTGAGACAAGCATTTTTCCAAAAGAAGTTGCTGGGAGTGTTTTTAAAGAAGTGATAGTGTACTAGTTTATGCCTTAAACTGGAGTAATTTCATCACCATGGGAGAGTGAGCAGTGAGCAGGCAGCTGTTGAGTATGATAAGGGGTCCCACTAGATGCTGTGGACAGATCTTTAAGAACTCAAATTAAATTGCTTCTATTCATGTTAAATGTAATTATAATTTAATAGACCATACCTGATATTTTTTATTGGCTTGTAATTAGGCTTTGACTTCCAAATATCTATTTGCATGTTGCCAAGCTGACAACGGTGTTCTGAATTATAGGACAGGTATTTGAAGATGCTTCTTCAGCAAAGTGTGGCTAGGTCATACTTTGAACAAGATTCTAGTTTTCTTTTGAATCATTTGGGTTTTAAGTAGGAAATCTTATGAAGACTTCCTCCTGTCACTAAGGTAGAGACAAATAAAGAGGGAACTCTGATTTTTAGATTCATCTTGCAGTAAGTAAAAGCACTGAGAACTCTATCTTTATTCTTTGAATTCACATTTAGCATATGCCTTTTGTCAAAACCAATTTTAGTCACCCAAGGCAGTGGTCATATTTTTATCATATTTTGATCTCACTTGTGTATTGCTTTGTTATCGCACGGTGACTAGATTGAATATTTATTTGCAAGCTTTGTTAAAGCTCATCTTTTCTACTTCAGAACTGAGTAAAATCAAGAATTAGTTACTGAAGCTTTTTAAAGGGAGCAGACAGTATTACTTTAGTTTGATGACTTTTACCACCAAATTCCTAGCTTTAAAAAACCTCTCGGGTTACAGCATAGAAATATCTCCCAGAGCTTAAGTTGAACTCTCTCATGAAATCCCATTTGCAAATTTGACATATACTCTCTAGTTAAAAAGCAAAGGGACTTAGAAACATAACTGACTAGCACCTTCAGACTGTGGTTCTGTGATTTAATATGGACAACCTTTTGTATTGTTTGAAAACGTCTAAATTTCTCTTTACTGTTTCTCCTTCATGCCTGGCTTGATGAGGCAGTCAGCATCAGGTAAGAAAGTTTATTCTGAGGTTTGAGGATCTGATTGTTAGTCTTTTTTTTCAGCTCTTCTGAATTTGTGAAAGTACACTGTTACCTGTTAAGAGTATGTACGATTAAGTTATTTTCATATGTTGACAAGTAGAACATAGAGTTTGTCTTTAAAATGCTGAATTCTTTAGGCACAAGAAGGTATATAAATGCACACATTAAGATTCTGTGCTTGATTCAGGTGGCTTTTGAAGGGATAATGATGGTCATAGAATGTTACTAACCCTTTGAAATGTCCCAAAAAGACCTGTGCTTAGTGGTTGTAGTGAAAACCGGCTTGAAGCTGCAGTCATCTAGACAATATGACCTGGATTTGAGAATTCTAAACAAAGCACATGGGTTTACCAGACCTCTTTTTTTATTGGTTGCTCTTTTTTTTTAACAGATATTATCACATTTCAGATTCTTGCAAAATTGAAGCTGTAAGAAACAGGTTCATTTAAGTGTCACTTGTTGGAGTGACATAGATCTAGTTCCCTTCACATGAAGGAGGGCCAGATCCAAAACTGAAAGGCTTTAACCAATATTGTCTCTTTGTACAAAAGACAATAGAAGTGACAGACCTTGAGGTGTAAGTCCATACCCTGTTCAACATGGTTGCAAGAAGAAGGGTTGGTTTTACTTCAGAGATAAGGATAGAGTAGAACTAGGGTGTGGGGCTGTGTGTTTGGGTTGGGTCTACCCATCCTGCATTCCAAGCCCTTCCTTGGATTTCCCATTGTCTTTTTGTACTTGGCTACATGAATAGCAAGATCCTGGCATAATGCTTTAGTTCCTACTTTAAGCTCTTTTCCCGTGTTCCAACGAAACACTTGACAGCAAGAGTCTCAAGTCTGTATTAAAAAGGTGGCAGATGAGCTTCAATGTAATAGGGTGATTTATCAATTACAAAATGAAAACCATACCTACACAATGGCAAGCAGAGAATGGGTAGGTACAAATCAGGGAAGATATTTTCAAGTTGGTATTGAGGGTCCTCTGACATCACTGGCTTAGCATGCAGCAGTGACAAAATCGGACAAGGCGATGTTGGGCATCAACAAAAAGTAAAGTTGTTTCAAATGCTTTGAGAAGCTTTAGAAAGCCTTTCTGTTGCAACAGAAGTTGCAGATAATCATATTCCTTCAGAAATGCTCCTGAGCACAGATCAAATTGAGGTGCCCCTGAACTGTCTTCAACCTGGAAAGTACACAAAACTGAAAATAGTGCACAGCTGTTCCCAACCTATTCTGTTGGATTATTTTAACTTCTTGAAGATTAGTTTATTTCATCAACACTGGCATTTAAGATATGAAACAGATTCTGCCTTCAGTGGAAAAACCACTTGTTCTAAGTATTTTCAAGATTAGAAGACTAGGTTTTGTGATAAGTTAACATACTGACATTTAATGAAAAGCATTTGGATTCCAGTGACAGCATTTACATCTTTAAGAAGTGCAAGAGCTTCTCAAACTCAGAATGGCTGTAATATGCATCTTACTGTGCTTTTCATATGTCTCACTGAATCAGGTTGGATGGGAGCCTGGGGGGCCACTAGTCCAACTATCGGCTCAAAACAGGACCAACACTGAATTCAAAGCAGGTTGCTTAGGCCTTTGCCAGTTGGGTGTTGAAATTCACTGATATGAAGAGTCCACAGTCTCTGAACAACCTTTTCTAATTCTTAACTAGCCTTGTAGAAAATATTTTCCCTTCATATTCAATCAAAACTTTGTGTTTTGTGTTATGATCAATGTCTCTACTTCCACTATGCATTTCAGTAAAGAACCAGTTCTCAATTAGCTTAAGGTATAAGCTCCTGCCTGTTAACAGTCTTGGTGCCTCTCATTAATATCTTGTACTGAGGAGTGAGGTAGCAAATGCAGAATAGGATAGATGGAGTCTAACAAGAGCTCCAGTGTCCTCTCCAGCAGTGTTGTTCTCCAGCCTGTTGATCCCTAAAGTCCAAGCAAATTCTATGCTATAGTGTTTGCCTGTGCTCCTGGCTGAGGCAGCGAGTCCTCAAACAGACACAAGTTACAGAACTATATGACTATTCATAGGTATATCATGTATATCCTCTGCAGTATGTTCATGTTTCTTCATAGCAGTCTGTTTCCCCTTGGATGTAAGGAGTACTTGAGGAAAAAAAAAAAGCAGGCAAGTGTAAAGCTGCAGATCAAAATGTTTCTGTAAGGTCACAGATTTGTTATCCTAATGAAAGGATACACAAAGATAACACGGTGTTTGCCTAGATTCACTTGAGGAACTGGCAAAGGTTGTGTCTATTCATGATTTTTTTCACTAACAGCATTTTCCACAGACTCAAATTTGGAAAGGTTACTGCCTAAAACCGTGAAACCATGATTTTGTCATGTTACCTAAATATATTCAACCAAAGGTATCATGTTTAAGTCTTCAGGAAAACAGCTGAGGTCATTGGCTTGGCTTTCTGAGTGTTCAAAACAATTAACATTGAGTATCAGCTTTATAATTGCAGGTGAACCAATGGCTTAACTGTGCAGACCTAAAAGCATATATTTTCTTACTCTAAGATGAAGTTCGTAGTCACTTGTACAGCAGATCATTTTTTTTTTCCCTGTGGTGAGTGTGGAGAGAAATTATTGGGTTTTGTTTTTCTGTGTTTTATTTTCTTAGTGGCTAAAATTGATAGCTGTTTTGGAAAATTCGTGTGGCAGCTAATCTGATCATATTGCAGGATATTTTCAGGGATAATATTTCTAAATAACACAAGAATCTCTGTTTTGGGATTTTTGTAGCTAGGTATATGAGCTAGTAAAAATTATTTATTCCAGATATATTTTACTGTCCAGTATCTAATATTTGGCATAAGCTGATTTTGCTTGCATCATGTATTGTGCTGTGCAAGTGTGGAACTCTGTTTTGCTTGCCTTTATACAAGCAAAGTCCTTGTGAAACAGCTGCAGCCTATGTGTATGTGAAGAAAATGCAAAAAACTTCAGTACACACAGTAACAACCAAGGGTTAGGTGTAGAGCATGTCCCATATTCCTAACAGGAATGTTTTGGTATACATTACAAGCTGGAGCTTTTATATGCTGTTAACATGCAATTTAATGGCTTCTAGCATGATTATGACTCTTGTGATCTTTTTTCAACTCCTTTTTTATTCTCATCTTCTGCACAAGCCCATGGTAAGTACAGAGATTCCTTCTTTCCCAAATGGACAGGTAAACATCTCATATTGATCTCAATACCAAGGACATACATGCACCTGATATTTATCAAAATGAATGTTGCTTCAGGTTTCTCAAACTTCAAATAGATTTCTGTAAAGAAACTCCTCAGGCATTTTATTCTATTTTCCAGATCTCTGTTACTGTGAGAAGTCACTTACAAAGTAGTAATTGGTGCATCTTCCTTTTTAAGCTTCTAGAGTGACATTAGAAAGTTCTGCAATCCATTTAAAATGCTTTTCTGCATCCTCAGGATTTTTTATCTTAATACTCTTAAACTATCAAGCTGACCCTGAGGTAGTTGCTACTAAAAGCTAGCAAAATGAGATTCTAAAATGAACAAAAATAACCAACCTCAGGAATGTCTTCCACGAGTTGCAGTTGTTTTTCACTAAGTTAATAAGGGACTTGCCAAACTTCAGTGCTTTAGGTTTTACTTTAGAATAGCTGGAATGCATGGGTGTAATAGGGTATCACCCCCCAGTGCATTGAATTAAAATGTTACTGTATCTGCCCATGGTCTGACAATCTTTTTTTTTTCTCATTGGATGTTCTCTTAATTGCAACTACAATTTATGCTGTACAAGGAGATGTTTCTCTTACACTGTTTGATCTGAAATATCACTGGATATGAACTAGGCAATTAAGACACTCCATCTTGTAATGTAGACAGAATTAAACATATTCTTCGGGATATTTTTTTCTGTGGTTGTGTGAAACTGGCAATATTCACGTGGGACCCTGCTCTTCGCAACAGGGGGAAGAATGTCTCCAGTGAGAAGTTAGGCAATATGGGAAAGAACAAAGCTGTGAAAGTAAGATGTTAAGGCTGAAAGTGTTGTCAAAGCAAATAGGTCACTCTAGAAAATAGAAACCATCTTTGTGGGCATATTATAGATGCAGTAAGTAAAGGAATCTGTCGTTAGTGATTCTAGGTACCTTGATTATTAAGCCTCAAAACTCTAATACTCAGTGATCGTCAAACGTGCTACTTCCAGATCTGGTATTAATTTTATCCAGAACTTCAGTGAGACATTTCTGAAGATGTGTTTGGTTTTTTGGTTTGGTTTTGGTTGTTTAGGGGTTTTTTATTGCTGGACTTGAGCTCTGATTAACTGTCAACTTCCACTTTTTCTAACAGATCAAGTGTCTAAAAGGCCAGAGAGACTTCTCAGACCAACCCACTTTTGATGGGATTCACATCGTCAACCATTTCACAGGAGATGATGAATCATTTCATTCTTCTGATGAAGATTTTATAACTAACTCCATACAGGAGAGTGGGGTGAGCTTTCATCTACCCAGGAGGACTGGTCAGATGGCTTTGGATCGCACACTTGTAGACAGCAGTGACAGTGATACTGAGGAAAGTGCCCTTCAGACTGGGAATTCAGATAAGATGGTTTCTAAGCAGAGAAGAATGGAATCTTATTCTACTACTGTGTGATTACCACTGTGACTAGCACTGAAGACTTTCATGTTTCTTTAAGGTTGAAATTGTCAGGTAACTGAAACCATCCAGCAGTTGGTTTAGGTCACGATTGGATCTGGTCTGGCCTGTGATAAATGTATAGATGTACTGTCTATCTGCCTTCTCTCTTTGCCAAATCTTGCTAGTGACATACCATTGCCATAAAACAGGCTGGGAAGGAGTTGATGGATGACAGTTCTGACAGTATTACTGAATGTTCCTTGGTTTAGAAACTGCAAATATATTATTTCTT
Source organism: Acanthisitta chloris (assembly GCF_000695815.1). Classification (NCBI taxonomy): domain Eukaryota; kingdom Metazoa; phylum Chordata; class Aves; order Passeriformes; family Acanthisittidae; genus Acanthisitta; species Acanthisitta chloris. The sequence continues at coordinate 186 of NW_008688823.1, read as the reverse complement.
TAATGCAGAAGAACCATTTTTGCTGTTCACAAACATGGGAATTATTTTCCTCAAAAGAAATTGCTTTTGTGCAATATTTTATGCTCTGAACAAATGTGTATGTTTTACATTGTTATCCATTTGTGATCGAGATGGACCCTAGTAAGCCATCTGATCATGACACACATATATATATATATATATATA
>NW_008688822.1:0-617 GCF_000695815.1 Acanthisitta chloris | reverse complement strand
AGACCCTTCGAGGAGCCACGGGGCAGGGGCTACTACGAGCACCGCGAGGACAAGAGGTGAGCAGGACCCCCCAGATCCCAGTTGGGGTGCTGACCCCCCTCAGCCCTGGATTGGGGTGCTGAACCCCTGGATTTGTGACCTTATTCTCCCCAAATTTGAGGCCCTGACCTCCCCATTTGGGGCCCTGAACCCACAGTCTGGGGTGCTCATCCCCCAGTTTGGGGCACTGCCCCCCCAACTTGAGACACTGTTCCGCCTCAATTGGGGTACAGTCCCCCTCCACTCTGAGACACTGTCCCCCCCCAGTTTGAGGCACTGAGTCCCCCAAACTTGAGGCACTGTCAGCCCCCAGCTTGAGGCACTGAGTCCCCCAAACTTGAGGCACTGTCAGTCTCCATTTGTGGCAGTGTCCCCCACAGTTTTGGGGTGCTGACTCTCCCCGATTTGGGGGTCTGGCCACCCCAGTCTGACACCACCCCCCCATCCACAGGGGCCGCTCTCCACAGCCTCCGGCTGAGGAGGAGGAGGAAGACTTCGACGATTCCCTGGTAGCTGTGGACACTTGTGAGTGCCCAGAGACCCCCGGGGGGGCTGAGGTGTCACCTGGGGGGGGTGAG
>NW_008688821.1:0-19462 GCF_000695815.1 Acanthisitta chloris | reverse complement strand
CCTTACCTACAGACTAGGCTGAATATAAAGTGCAACAGGAAATAGGAGGCCTCTTGAAGTGCCCATGACAGGGAATGATAAAATAACAATTTAGGGTTGAAGCAGAGCTTGATCATCTCACCTCTGAATGAAGCAGAGCCAGCTTCAAATTTAGATCAAGCTGCTAAAGGGATTTTTCATGCAGACTTTAGTTATTTCAAAGTTAGTGCTGGGGCAACCTGTTTGACCATTCTTATGGTGACTCATTTTTCCCTAGTACCTAATAGGAATTTCACTTGCTATAGTTCATCTGTTGCTGCTCATCCTTTTGCTGCACAGCTCCAACTAGAGTTTGACTCCATCTTCTCCATAACCACCATATCATGTGGGAATAGTCCCATATTTTTGTTGCTGGTACAGCTTCACTGAAAATCAATTGAGTTGTCCTCAGCTAAAACAAAGGGACAAATCTAGCTTAGCCTTCTGTGGATTCACAGGGTGTTGAAATTTTATCATCCTCAGTGTAATAATTCTTCAGTGTCCACATGTCATTTCCCAACTTGCTTTTCTTTACGCATGGATCTCAGCATTGCCTTTCATGATGCAGAGAAAAAGAACTATTTAATACCTCGTATCCCAGCATCTACTCTTGGTGCCTCACTGGGATATTGCCATGGAAACAGGGAAAGTTTGAAATAAAAGTGAATATGCTCACTTTTCTTATTTTTCAGTAGGGACTTCAAAATTTACTGCAGTATAAAACAAGCCGTATACCATCTGCTTATTTAGAATTGAATGCAAATGTTTCTTTTCTCTCTTCTGGAGCTCTAAATCTCTGCCACTGTGTAATCCCTCAGAAGCATCCTTAGAGGTGGTGCATCAGTTCATGCAGCTTCCTGTACAGAAGTTAAGCTGATGAGAAACATCCTTGTCCTTCAGCCATGGATGGTACAGATAAAGAACAGACTGAACCAAAATGGAAAGCAACATGTACTGGATGCAAGCAGAGCCATGAAACCAGCTGGTGAAACAGAATCTAGGCTGTATAAGTCACACAGCCTCCCAGCCACTTTCTGGGAAAGGTAATTTTTCACATATGATAGGGGTGTGGAGGAGGGCCTTCACAAACACACCAGTATCATTTTTTCCCCTCTGTGGTCACTTTCTCTGTGAATCAATTGAGTCAAGCACCACTGAACTGGAGAGTTGAGTCCTCTGTTTGCAGCAGCACGAGCCTCTCAGCTGATGCAACTGTGATTTATTCAGACTGCCTTCTAATAAGGGGCACCAGAGCATGGTTTTCAATAAAGTCAATGGAGATCACAGAATCACAAAATCAATCAAGTTGGAAAAGACATCTGAGATCATCAAGTCCAACCTATGACCTACCATCACCATGCCACATCCAGTCTCTCATTAAACACCTCCAGGGATGATGACTCCACCACTTCCCTGGGTATTCCATTCCAGAGATAACAAGTTACAACATCTAAATCAACTAGCTGGAGGAAGCAAAGAATCTGTGTAAGGCACCGTTTCTTCCCACTGCCTGTTGAGATCTCTACAGGATCTCAGACTTCCTTCATGATATATGCCACAGCAGAGACCTAAGTCCATCTTAGTAGGTGTCTAGAAGGAAGTTCATCTTTTTTCCCATCGTTGATCTCTCTCATCATATTAAGATTTCCACTAAGGAAAAATTTTTTCACAATTTTGAACATTGTTTTCATGACCCAGACACTTGCCTGTCAACAGCCTGTCTCTCTGAGGTGGAGTATTGCTCTCTACACTAATATCAGTGTTGTGGTAGACAGGGAAATTGCCCCTGACTTTAGAAGCTCTAAGAGCACTGAGCCTCTAGCAGCTTTCCATGGGAGAGAAAAGATATAGCAACACTGATGAATGAAGTTGTTTCTTTGCCCCTGATTTCACAAGCCCTTTCCCAAGTCAGTGGTCGAAGAGTTTGTGTCTCTTTATGAATTTCCACAGACTCAGGCTGGCAAGGAGAGGCTGACTTGCAACTGTCCTTATGTACAGTCACCTCCTCCTGTAGAAGCAGGAGTAAGAACACAGATTATTCTGTCTTGCACTCTGCATCTAACACCTCTTCGCAGCCAGCTCACGGGGCTGCAACCACTGCAGGGCCATCTGTCTCCTGTCCCACTCTGCCTTTCCCAGAGCTGTTACAGGGGAGAGGTGTTCAGGTAGCAGCTGCAACCAGATTGTGTTTTCTGTTGCTGTTTCTCTGGTAATCAGACAGCTACACTAATAATCATGTCCTTACAACCCTGGCTCCTGCTTATCACAGACTTCTCTGAGAATGAAAGCACACTGTGCCCTGTTCACTCAGCCATCCGTCACTTTGCCGTCCTGAATGATTAATGTCTACCTACCAGAGCCTGCACACAGCTCTCCCAGGGAGGCAGTGAAGTTGCATGGACAATGTTTTGGGCCTGGTGGAAGATGGGTATAAATGTCTGATCATTACTAGGTAAGTCCAGGGTGCGACAAAAATGTCCATGACAGACTATGCTTTGCACAAGATTTATTTTAAGCGTGCTTAGATTTTGCTTCATTTAAGCTTCCTCCTCATTCATGGACATCAGGTTGAATTTTTCAGTGTGTTCATTTAGAGTGACAGATCTACTGTCTCTGGAGAAGTGTTGTTGATATCGAGACTATCGGTATTCATTGTGTCACTACTGTAATATCTACAGAGCAAATCTTAATTTGAGGTGTCTCCTTCGTGTTACACAGATTCCAACACAGAGTCACAGCCATGTTCAGGCTGGGAGGGACCTCAGGAGGTCTCCAGTCTAACCTCCTTCTTAAAGTTCGACCAACACTAAAGCCAGACCAAGCTGTTTACAGCTTTTTCTACTTGGATGCTGTGTTAACATTGGCTAAGAGACAAACTCCTACACAGCTGCTCTCTCACTTGCTCCTCAACAGGACACGGTGGGAAAAAAAGAACAGAAATCTTGTGGGTTGAGATGAAGACAGATCACTTATCAGTTGCTGACATGTGCAAAGTAGACTCAAACCAAGGTAATTAATTTTTTTACCAGTGAAAGTAAATTTGGATTATGAAAAATAAACTTAAACAACACCTTCCCCCTCATACCTTTCCCAGTCCCACCTTCCCCTTTTCACTCCCAGTTCTTCTCCTCCTGAGGAGAGTAATGGGGATGGGGCTGCGATGAGTCCATCACAGCCCCTCTTGGCCTCCCTTCCCTCCTCACACATCTCCCTGCTGGGAGCCTGTTGTGTGGGTTAACTGTACTCAGATATCCCAAATTTGTTAAGTTTGTAGCAGTTGGAATGAAGAGTTCATCTGGTACTGACCAGAATGGGATTGGAGCTGTTTTTGAACCTGTGTAAAAGTTTGACCTTTTGTAAAGTTTTTTGAGGAGATAGAGTTTCCTATACCCCAGTGTCCTGCAGAGGATTAACTGCAGTGGAGCAGGCAATGCAGATCCCTAATAAATATGAGGTAGAATAAATGTCTCTGTGTATTTATCCAGAAACACACACTCCATCACAACTTGCTGAAAAATTCCACACAGCCTGGCTATGGGCTGAGAAGAGACCCAAGGCCAGGTTTTACAGCTCACCTGATGCACAGCAGCTTGGTAAAACACTAACTTCATGATGGATGTGAACTCTTGTACAATCTCTCTGACTGTGGGAAGTCTGGAGAGCTCAGGATCACCTCCTGATCATCACGTCCTTCAGCTGTTCCACTGAAGGCCCAGATACACAAAATATTATGCCTTTTTTCTTTTTTTTTTTTTTTTTGCATCTCAAGATGAAGAATTCTTCTGTCTCTCTAACTCATTCAGACATAGACCCTATCAGAACATCTAATGGAGCCCAGGCAAATGTGAAAACTCATCTACTAAAAGAAACTAGACAGTTACTCAATGGTGGGACTGCTGCTATCAACATGGGATGGATTTTAATGACCAAAAGTAGGCCAAGATCATCTTGAAATTATCCAACTGCAATCACCACAGATTGTGTTTGGGGTTCCACATACTGGGCTCCCAGAGCTCTCCTTTTTACTTAAACAGCATCTGGTCACTCTTATTCTTCTTGTTAGTGGACCTACCAGACTTGATTGGCTTGTTTGCATTTGAGAATCCTGAGAAGACCTTGACTTGCAAAGCTGTATTGACCTACAGGCTCTTGCAAGGAGGTGAAGAATGTCAGCAGGGCAGCAAACACAGTGTGATTTGCCTTCTAGATTCCTCCCTCTCTCTCCATCCCTCTCCCTCAGCGGGGCAGACACTAATCATTGCCTGTAACAGCACTGGGTGATTAATTTAAATGATTTAGCACCTGGGGATTAACCTTCACACAGAGATCGATGTTTTGGCTGTTTCCTACATTATCACCCTTACAGCAATTACCTCCCACAGATACTTGCTCTTGTGCTAATGAGCCAGAAGCTATTAGCATCTACATCCACAATCTACATGTCTTACAGTTGCAGGAGGGATCTTCCTTGATGACCACAACTTCTGGGCAGGCAAATTTACAACATGAATGGGAAAGAGGTTTCTGCAGACATTTCACAGAATAATCAGAGCTGGAAGGGACTCTTGAGGATCATCTAGTCCAACTCCTGGCCCTGCACAGGATATTCTTGATCATCACAACATGTGCCTGAGAGCATTGTCCAAATGCCTCTTGAACTCTGTCGGCTTGGTGCTGTGACAACTTCCCTAGGGATCCCTCCATTTCTGGAAGGAAAAAAGAATAGGAAAATTGTATTAGCATTATGAAGAGAAGTGTATCATGAGCATGAAATCAGAGCCAAGGAGAAGAGAATCAGGTTGTCAGTGATGTGACCAGTGGTGAGATTTACCTGCTCAGTGTGAGTAGCCCAGGCAGGAGGACCATGCAGGTGGAACTAACAAGGTGTTATAAATTGCAGCAGTTTGTTGGGTTGACTCTAATGTGCAAAGTTCAGCCACAGTGTAGGCTATGCCTAGATTAAACTGGTTAGTGCAATGTGGAATATAAAAAAGGTAAGCCCTGTTATGAATTCTAGCTAGTTAAATAACTCAGATCCTATTAATTGCAGTTCTACTGTCTCGTTCCTTTTTCACCACATCTGTACTCAGTTGAGTCCTATCTCAGTGATGACTTTTACACTGCTGCCCAACAGTTTGTCGCATACCACTCCACGGGCTCTTGCACCAAAATACTGCTTAATTCAACTCATCAGTCCAAATATACTTCTTGTTTATAGTAATATAAATTCTATGAGTTTATATCAGATCTATTGTGAAATGTAGTGGCCATACCATGATATGATATCATACCATGATAGTCAGAGCCCATGCACAGTGTGGGGAGAGACAAACACAGAAATACAAGGTGGGATCACTTCTGTTGCACAGTGCTTCACAATGGCAACGTGAATCTAGAATGGAGAGGAGGTTGCCTTCTTGCTTCATCTCTGCTCCTTTTGCTCTTGGAAAATTTATTTCAACTCACACCTTTAAGGCCAGAAACAGGGACAACATTCCCAAAGAAATGTTAGAGCAGCATGGTGATTGCATGTCTTAGCAACTCCCTTTGTATACACGGAACGTCTTACCTTTTGTGAAGCAGAAATAACCAAAGAAAAGCACAAGAGTTGTGAGCATCATCAAGAGACAAAACTCATAGTTTGAGATCAAGGTCACTCATGTTGTGAGCTGGCCTTTTCCCCCTCTCATTTCTGAGTACAACACAGCAAACCTCTGTCCAAAAACTCCACAGATGTCAGCATCTTGAAGTTTGCCTCTGCATCCTACTATTGAAAATGCAGCTGGTAACACTCATAAGGCACTGTAGCAGTGAAACACAAAGTAAAAGCTGTTGCTCATGATCCACTGTGCAGCACAGGACACCAGAGGATGGTGTAAATTGTTCTTCCTTGCTTCAAAAGTCAGCTTCAGGCTTCTGCATAGAGAAAGAATAAGACTTACCTTATGTTCTCCTTTTATTCAAACCTAAGTATGATGTCACAGCTGTGGGTTGCTCTGTTTGGAAATGCCAAGTTCATTCATATGACCTGAACTTCCAGTGTGAAATTGGAGTCTATTGTTGCACATGACAATTAGTATATGAGGCATGTAGGAGCAAAGTCGATATCAAGGTGGGGTGTTTTTTTTTCCTTCCTCTCAAGCTTCAGTGGAAGGTAGAAAGGAAAGATTAACCTCCAGTCAGAGTCCATATATACTGTGGTGGTATAGGTCAGCAGCTTCTACCTCTAGCATTTCCACCCTCTTAGAAACTAAGTGACACACTCTCACCCCAGCCAGACCTGGAAGAAATAAGCATAAAGCTAAGTCAGGACAGATCATTTGAATCCATGACAAGTGTTAAAGCCAAGAGTTTCCATAAAGAGCCACTATGAAAATGGCACAGTGCATTGGCTTCATCTATAGGAACATTTTCTTCCTTTCTTTCAACTGTCAGCATTTCCCAGCAGTAAAATGCTAGAGCCAAGGATAGTCTGAATGTAATAATAGAATCATAAAATGATTGGGTTTGAAGGCACCTTAAAGATCATCTAATTCCAGCCCCTCCTGCCATGGGCAGGGACACCTTCCACTAGACCAGGTTGCTCACGGCCCCATCCATCCTGGCCTTGAACACTTTCAGGGATGGGACATCCACGACTTCTCTGGGCAATCTGTGCCAGTGGCTCACCACCCTCACAGTAAAAAATTGCTTCCTAATATCTAATTTAAATCTCTTTCTGTTTAAAGCCATTCCCTGTTGTCATGCCGTATCCTTGCCCAAAGTCCTTTTCCAGCTCTCTTGTAGCTCCTTTAGGTACCAGAAGAGGCTCTAAGGAGTCCCTGGAGCCTTCGCTTCTCCAGGCTGAACAACTCCAACTCTCTCTTAAACTGACTTTATAGGAGAGATGTTCCAGCACTCTGATCATCTTCATGGCCTACTTTGGCCTCATTCCAACAGGTCCATGTCCTTCTTACGTTGCAGGCTCCAGAGCTGGTTGCAATGCTCAAGGTGGGGTTCATGAGAGCAGAGTAGAGGGGCAGAATCACCTCCCAGCAGTCACTAGTCTTTTATACCTCATTCAGTGGTTGAATTTGGACTGACACACTGATTCCAGGTGTTCCATAACTTCTGTTTCTGTCTTTTAATTAAGTAACAGGTTTTTTCCTGGCTCTGATGATCCTAGAAATATGTTTTTCCTTTTTTATTCCCATTTTTCTGATAAAGGAAATAAAAATATTTTCTTCTCTCAATTCTAAATGGTTTTGTTTCTCTTTAATTGGATATTTCTTTGTCCTGGGAGACTGAGAGAGCACAACAGGGAAGAGCTCATTTACGTTTTCTGTACTGCTCATTATTTTGCACACTTCCAGTAAAATTCCCTCATTTGTCCCCTCTCAAAAATCACTGTTTTTACAACAAACAAGCTGAACTGAAGACATTGCCTTAGGTGAGAAAGATGCAGTGATTTGGTGACAGCATGATTACAGACATAAACCTGTTTTCACTGACTGAAATATTTGGTTTGCTGTCATCATGCTTGCATCAACAAGCAGTTGATGTGTACTGAGCAGGCTCTTGTATTTTGCTGCAGGATGCTTTATGTCTTCTGTCCTCTGAGAGAGGGCTCAGGCACATGCAGCAGCCAAATCCTGACCAATCAGGTATCTGTGACTGATTCTGATTTACACAGATATTTTTAGCTCTATAGATGAAAGATTGAAGGTTTTTACCTGCATTTTTATTCTCATCCTCTGAAGTCTGACATTCCCATGGTTAAGAAAAGCTCATCACACAAGGTCTTCTTCAAATTCTCCTGCACTACCCAGAGCCTTTTAAAATGAGATCTTCTAGTCTCTATTATTGATTGCTTAATTAATTATTCTAAAAGGTTTTTGCAAAAGGAGCAATCGGGGCTCGACGACACTTTGGCTTTTGTGTGCATGCTGGATAAATTAAGATGATAAAATATGATCAGGTTGCTCAGTGTTCCATCTAACCTGACATTGAACACTTCCAGGGATGGAGCATCCACAGCTTCTCTGGGCAATATGCTCAGGTGTCGCACAAGTTCGAGTAAAGAATGTTATCTATTGCAGCACAGAAAATGCATGTGGGATGGCTTGGGTATATTTCTCTGTGTTGTTAAAGCTGTTTTTCTCCTGTCTGTACCATAAGCAGTCAGGCATTGGAATAGGCTGCCCAGGGAGGTGGTGGATTCACCATCCCTGGAGGTTTTCAAGCTGAGACTGGATGTGGCACTTAGTGCCATGGTCTAGTAACCACGGTAGGGTTGGACTTGATGATCTTTGAGGTCTCTTCCAACCCGGTTGATTCTATGATTCTATGATAAGTAGTCCTGTCTTCACCATCAGAAAGGTTTTACATGCATTTTTTGGGTGTTATTTTAACATAGGACAGAGGCTAAATAAAGGTGTGTAAAACACTGACTGCCTCCCAACATGCAGGGCCCCCTGACTCTTCACAAGTGAGTCTCATACATGGCAAGGGCAGATGAAGACTATAACAACAAGCTTTTCTCACTGTCACTATAATACATCTTGCTATAACTGGTGGTGAGGCACTGGCACAGGTTGCCCAGAGAGGTTGTGGATGCCTCATCCCTGGAAGTGTTTTAAGGCCAGGCTGGACGGGGCCCTGAGCAATCTGATCTAGTGGGTGGCACCCCTGCCTATGGCAGGGTAGGAACTAGATAATCTTTAAGGTCCCTTCCAACCCAAACTGTTACATGATTATATGATAACACAGAACAGTGACTTCTATCAAATGGTTTCCGCATTAAGACAATAGTTTCTTCCTGTAAGAGCACACAAAGTAGTTGGTCTGTGTTTTAGCACTGCATGTTGTGGCAAATTTGCTCTAAGCAGTTTTTTTATTCTAATGGTTAACTGTTCTCACTGTTCATGTTGATATTTTCTTTCCTCAAGACTAGAAGGAAATATAAAACCTCTCACTCTCTGTCACTGTGCAGCTGGGATCAGCTTCTGGCCACAGCATCACCAAGAAAAAGAAGACAAAAAAAGGGGATTCTTCCCATTGTTAAGATGCTTCTCAAATGTGAAATATTAACTCTGGAAATGGTTAGAATCTTGCCATGAGTAATAGTGTGTAGAAATCACATCATAAGGACAAAGTGAGGTACTGTACCCAGTTTCACTTGTGACTTACCTGGATGGCAGCAGCAGTACTAGTTGCCCAAAGCTCCATCCCAATATATCATGCTTGTCCCTCAAAGCAATACCTGCCAGCTAAAATTGGCACCGACACCCACTTCGCCTCCTTTATTAGGAAGCACTAGATTAAGACTAATAATTTTGCATCTGAAACACTGATCTCAGTTGAGGAGAAGTCATGCTGTTCAATTTGGTATCCTCAGATCTTGCCCTTCAGCTCCACATGGTTAAGGTGGGGGGAGTCTCAACAGCTAACTCCAGCCCACCATGCACTGACTCTGCCCTTCTGCCTCCTCTGAGCACCTTCCTTTCACATAGTCTGTACTGCAGTCATCTGGGAACAGCATGGTTGGGTATTTGATGAAGGTTCATACTTCACTCTGCACATACTTTTGTCAAAAAAAGCTTTTATTGCAATGCAAAATATCTTCTGTATATGACATCTTTCTCCCCCCCAACCCCCTTAAATTTAATGAGTAATCCTTTCTGGGTTTGTACATTGTGATTCTTGTGTGTATGTATGAATATATATACATATCTATATATCTATCAATCTATAGATATTATATTAATACAATCATATATAAATCTGGACCTATACCATTTTATATATACACATATCACTAGGTATATGTGTGTGTGTGCATATACATATATATACACTACATATACACTGTATACACATATATGCACACACATACATATCATATAATCATAAACATCTGTTGGTTGTCAAGGGACTTTGCTTTAACAAAATAAGTTCCATCAGTGGATTTTACTTCTGTAGTGCAATTTTACAGGAAGTTAACATTTCCACATTCAATATAAAAGAAACAATATACATTTGAAAACGTGCCATAGGATTTTTAATGAAAAAATTAGAAAAGTGCATTATTTTACAACACTACAGTAAATGATTCTTTTTTTTTCTCTGTAAAGACATTGTAAAATATATACAGGGTTGCGTAGTGCATTCATTACAAAAGAAAGATGCAATCCCTTGCATAAATTACATATTGTACAGGGGTTCGCTGTCTACTTGGACTTGTAAACATTTGTGTGATACAGTTTTCATTCTTTATGTAAGCTGCAATACATCTTATTTTCATTTGACTGTTGTTGCATTCTGACTCCAGTACGGCATTCTAAGGCCATGTGTGAAGGCATCCTCTCCCATGACGGAGAAGGCCAGAAAAAGAAATGAAAACACAAAAGAGTCTTTAATTTGGTTCTTTGTAATCAAGTTATCACTGGTTTAACAAATCACATCTTGATGCTTAGGACCTGCTCTTTCTCCTTTCCTAGGACTAGCTCAACAACTATATTGAAGTTAGAGGTCTGAAATGAGCAGACAAAACAGCTTCCAGGAGGTAAATTCCCAGTGCAGTCTCCACAGCCAAGCAGCTCCTCTTTCTAGATGATCATGCTCCTAATGCTCTGCGTGCTGCACAGAAAATGTATCAACCAGGGTAGAAATTTAGAGAGTTTTGCTCTACCTCAAGCTGTTGAGGGCCTTTAGAATGCCGTCAATACACCATCGGTAAGTCCACATATGCACATTCAAAGAAGTACAAAAATGCACCAAAAAGTGTCAAGAGATCCAAAAGAGACATAGCATCAACACACACTCACAAACACACACATACACGCACGCTTCTATCTGAGCAGGAAGGCCCAGTCTCCAATGTAGGATTCACAATTTAATTTCAACATGTATGTGTGTTTGGAAGAAATCCGAGAATTTCCATATAAACTCCTTAGGTCCCAAATTGAACACTTTTATCCCTGTTTCTCATAGATGAACAGTTTGTTGAAGTAAGAAATTGCACCTTGAAGAGACAGTATCCACATTCTTTTGGCCTACTGGAAACAGCTGTTAAGCCCCCCTCCCATTCCCCATTGACCTATCCAGCTCCAAATCATTTCCTTAGCCAGCAAATCACTAGGATCAAAAGTTTTAGTCAATACTCCTCAATGGCAACAAACAGCCACACAAATCTTAACAAGTCAAGGGAAGAGGAAAAATTAAACATTTTTTTTCTTCCACAGTTCACTCCTGACCTTGCAAAAAAAAAACAAGAACAGATGGATTATTGGTTGTATAGCATATTATAGGAAATTCACATTCTGTAATAGAAAGACAGATTAGGTTTGCATTCTAAAGAATGAGCTATTGCCTCATAATTTATGATTATTTCTTAGTTATCAAAAAGGTTTATAGTAGACAGAACTCTTTCTGAAGCATATATTAGCCTTTTTTTCAGACAGGGCCAACCCAACAGTACTTACACCCAAACTTTGTGTGTATTAACCAAATTTTTCAAAGTCCAAGAAAGCAGTGCTCAGAGTGGTATCCAAGTAATTACTTAATAAAGCCAACAGCTAGATTACCAGTGTCCTAAACCTCTTATAACCTGGACACTGGGATCCCTCTCTTGTTATTCAGGTATTACATTTGTCCTCCAATATCTGCATAATATGCCCACACTAAGAATTTATATACAAAGTATCTGCCACAATGTAAATGCAGATGAACAGCTGAAAAGGAGGTAAATTGCCATGAGAAGATTGCCAAGTTGTGTTGAGCATACCAGTTCTGTTGATCAGTGATGACCACACCTGACTCTGCTTTAATAATCTTCCCAAGAGAATAAAAAGGGAACAGTATGCATAATCAAGAGGAATTTCCTACTGCTGCCTCTGACTGCAGTATCTCTCCATGTTGGGAATTGAGAGGACATGCTAAAAAGGAACAATGTGGCATCCATCTTTTCTGGAAAACATATATGACAGTAATGAATTCTGCAAAGAAAAGAGAAGTTACATGGAGAGATAAGTCACCATAGAGCAAATGGATCTTAGATGCTGAAGAATATGAAAGGAATGCACAGTGAAGATAAAAGAACCCCAAACTGCATTGTTAAAAGGATCTCACATATATGTTTTTTACTCCACTTGGCCAAACTTTTGGAAAAACAGAAGCTACTAGAGCAACCAGAATAATTTGTCAAGGTTTTGGTGGCCACAACCATGATGGAGTTGCCTCCTGGATCCATTTGGATGACTGGCACGAAGAAGATAATGAGATGTGCCCACTGCAGCATGCTGAACAAGAAACTTCAATTCACCCACATCACTATTCAGAAGGGCTCTGAGAAGAAGAGCCTCAAATCAGAGGAATCAGAGAAATGTGCCAAGTACTTCAAAGGAAACATTAGAAGAACAGCTACAGAGATACCTGGAGGCACTGCCACTGAAGTTCCTTTTCTGGGTTCCTGAGGAGAATGCTGCCCTGAGCTCTTGTCCAGTGTGCAAGTTAGTTATCAGCCCTGCCCTCCATTATCAACAACCAGAGGCCAGAAAGAAATTCAATCTTTTGCTCTGCCTTTGTTAACCTTGCTCAGAAAGGGTTTGGGAGAAGAATATGCCATAGCATCAGCATCCTCATCAATCCAGCTTGTGACACAAACTCAGCCATAACTTCCCTACTCCCTATGTGGTGCAGACATATTTGGTCATGTATCTGGCAATCCTCCCTCCTAGAAATATAACCTGTCCCAGACAGCACAGCTGAGTCACTTCAGCTATTGCACCAAATGGTTTCTAGAAGCATGCTCCATCCTGAAACACAGCCCCTTGCTCATCCATCTGCATCAACCCATCTCACTAAGACACAACACTGGTTCTTTCCTCTAGTGGTAAGACAAAATCAGGCCCAAAGCCTATCTCCACAAAGATATTTAAGCACCTGTTTAGCTCAGTGGGAATTAAGAGCCTCACGGCATATATTGGATCTGAGCTAAAATCCCTTCCCCCAGACACTCCCAACATGAGCTCCAGTCAACATGCCAGGATGATGCTTGTCAATAGGACAGCCAAGGCATGACCCCCATGTTAGCAGTGTTATTACCAGATAGGCCTTTTGGAAGTCGTTTTGTAGAGTTTCCATTTCAGACTCTGGGAGGCCAAAATCATTTACACACTCTACTTCAGATAATCTAATTAAGTACTGTTATCAGCTTAATTATCCTCTGAACAATAATTATGATTAAGGAGCTGCATACCCACTCTGTAGGGAGAGTCAGTAATAATGAATTAATATTATTTCTCTAAAGGTCAATTTTCATGATATTTTGACGTGTCAAAACTGTCCAAATACAGTCAATTCAAAGAGGTTTCTTTGCTATATTGTGACCTTCTGAACCCAGCTCGAGACACTTAGTATTTCCCACATATTCCTATGGCTGTGGGAAGATGCTGTCAAAGGTAGACAAGGGTACAACTCAGGTCTTTTGGATTTGTCGCAGGCAATATGAGGGTTGGTGTAACTGATCTCTTCCATGGAATAGGACAGGGAAGATACTCTAGAAGACACAGTTTTCCTTACTTCCTCCTTGACACCAATGTCAGCAGGGTGGTCTCACCAATAACAACCACTCCACCATGAACCAGCCACGGTCCATCCTTCCCACACCTCCTGCCACTCCTGCTTGGAAGGATGCTGGCAGATGACTAGCAAATAGACTAAACCCAGAAGACCATGGCTCGCTCTTAATGTGAAACCATGGCACAAACCTTAACAGCGATCTACAGAAAGTGAGACAAACCACTGTGGCTTTTTACCTGCTCACATAACTTGTGCTGGCCATTCTCCTGATGGCCTTCTCCCAGACACATTCCAGAGTTCTCCTGACAAGGTAATGCATTGCATCCCAGCCAGGGAAGAAGCAGATCTTACCTGTGCAGGTTTATGCACATCACATTTCCTATTTCATTCCCCACATATTGTTTTTAATCAATGTGTAGATTTCTTTTGTCAGTAGTAATTAGAGTGGAACATTTCCTTCCCCAGGGTGTAGTTCTGTAGCATAATGTTTTTCATTAATAGATGAGGGGGGAGAGTACAGAATGTGGTGATCTTGAGTCTGAACATACATCCACGAAATGGCAAGCTAATGAGTTAATGTCTGGGTAGGGAAGGGGGGAGGGCATATGGAGAAAGCTGGAGGGTGGCTCTCTGTGAAATGGATCTCTCTTCTAGCCCCAAGTATAGTGCTCTGGATACAGCAATTACTGCAAGCTGTTCCACAGAGCAGATAAACAATAAATCAAAGCCAGGCTAGTGGTATCAGAACTCATGCATGAGGAAGATGCATTATGGAGCATAGTTTCAATTATTATATTTGCCAGCTCCACTTGTGAATTTGCCAGCTATGATAAATGTTATCATCCTGTTGTTTGCTCTGCATTTCTCAAAGTGAACTAAAAGACAATGCAGCTTGGAACTGTGAATATTAATTACCAATAAAATTGCAGCATTAATCTTCCCCCCCCACACGCCTTTTTTTTTCTCCCAATCTGTTGTGGGTGTTAATGCATGGCAGCACTCCTTACACTGCCAGAAATCAAGGTGAAGGAGGGCTTTGGGATATTTATTAATTACAATATATACAGACGGAGATACAAATGAAGGCTGAAGGCTCAAGGGATAGTATTTCCAGCCTAAAATTAGCAGCCAGCTTTGGATCACTAGATTCCATAAAGCAAAATACAGCTGCATAAATTATTCAGGTTGACTGTTGTGTTTAGGTCTTAATGCTCTCTATTAGATTTAGGAAAGACTGTTCATAGTGAGCAGTAGCTGGAGACACCAATATAATATTTAACAGTAAATAGAAAAATGCTCACATTGCAGTTTCATTAAAGGTGTACAAATCAGGACTCACTGCATCACACTCAAATCAGTTGGCTTCAGAGCAAGGCTCTGCCACTCCAGGCTTTAGATAAGGAAAGAATTTTATTACGCCCTACTGACCTCTTGCACTTAGAAGCACCAGGAGGACAAAATAGCATCACTAGCATAATATATTCCAGAGACCAGCACTGCTCAGGGTGGGCTGGCTGAATAAAATCTTGGTTTCACTGGAGCCAGCAGCAGAAACCTGACTGGAAAATCAGGAACTCCGTGAATCTCCTTGTTAGCAGTAATCAGTGGAACACTGTGGTGTAGGCCTTGACTGAGCAGAGGACAGTCAGTCTCCCAGATTGATTCTACACAGATCAAAGCATAACACTTTTTCAACATCATCTCATGGTAGTTTCAACTGGAAATAAGAAAACTGCTCCCGCTGTTGAGAACAACTTCTTTTTTTTCCAAAATTTTTTGCCTTCCTACTTCTTTTGGGTGAAAGTTCCTTTGTTATATTCATTTTATGCATTTTAAATAACTGAAAACTGCTTTTTGGCAAAGAGTTCCATCAGTTTTTCATGGTTTTAGTTCAGTCTCTGAGCTCAGATTAACTAGTATAAGACTCCCTGGGCACATTCCATCTGTAATCAATTTCACTGTGTCCAGTGTCATTATTCCATTTGTTTCAATGTTGGTGTATTGTTATGATGGCTAATACTTTTCATACCCTTTATCTTGCTGAACTTCCTAAAATACAGTTTGATATAAAAGTTAGATGACAGACAAGCTGGGCAGAAAGACAATATTCCCTTTCTCAGTTCTGTGAGTGTTAGGCATCTCTGGTCGATGAAAGTAGCAGTGGTGTGATTCTCATTGTAATTTGTGCAATATTCCAGTCAGTAACAGTGTCTCGTTGAAATATGCATGAAAAAGCCCATAACATTAGTGTAATGGACACACTCCAACACATCTCTCTCATCTGGCTTCCTCATAAAGATTTTAAACGACTGTCTTAATTAGATCCTAATATTTACAGGAATATTACATAAAGCTAAATGAGGACATAAACTTCAGCTGAAAGCTCCTTTTACCCAAGCCCCTGCCCTCTGGTCTGCATACCAAATTGTTCTGGAACATTTTCATTTTCCATGGTGCTCCACTGACTGCTCTTTTTTTAAGCTTTTAGCAACAAATCAAGATCTTTTTTTCCTTAACAAAAACGTTCAAATTTGTCAGAGAAAACAAGGAATTACCTTGCTTAGATCTGATCCACAATAATCTTGATTACTGCCCCGGCATTTCATCGATCAAAGCACCAGGAAACTAATGAGAAAACCTACAATACAGTAGATTAACTTGGTTACTTCCCTCTTTTTTTTCTTTTTTTTCTCTTATAATGTCTATTTAGTCCTAATGAGCTGTTACAGAGGGGTCCAAACAAGTCTTTTGCCTATTGGTCACTGTACATCTTCTCCATTCATTACCAACCAAAAAGCTGGTTTGGACTCTTGAAGTAACATCCAAATGGCTCTTCTAGAGCTGTCCCATTACAGACATCCCTGTAAAGCAGAAACATGGACAAAGTTCTGGTAAAGCAGAGCTGGTTAGATCAGTCAGGATCTTTCCTACACAGTAATGAAGACTAAGTGGAGACTTGTGCCTGCATTGTTCTCTTAAGTTTCCTCTTTCGTTTCCAGATCACAGCATGCTCAGTCAAAGCTATTTTGGTGCTTCACTGATCAAACTGATTTTTCCCTTTGATGATAATATGAAATATGATAGGATAATAGGGTTGTTATATAATCAAAGTTGACAGCAGGGAGCTAAATTTGTGTTGTTTTGATGAAGAGCACATTAGTGTGACATAAATAGACTAATCTGATTTATTGTTATTATTTCTAATGCTTAATAATAGGGAAGGGTAGAGGAAATGAGACTCTAGGGAATGAGAGTGCATCACAAAGTGATAGCAGACATTAGGATGTCAAGTCATAAGCAGCACCACTACTACCTGCTTCTAACTGAATTTCAAGAGAGCGAGTAGCGAGCAAGAGAAGTTGTTCTGAAAGAACTAATGTCTTAAGTGGAATAAAAACAATAACACACCAGAGAAAATACACTGTGAAAAGCAGTGTTGTGGGAAGAAAACTGGTATTCATGTAAGGCAATAAGGAGTCAGAGTCAACAAAAGTCAGCTCTCCTTTCACTGACTGAATTTTCACATCTAACTGAGAAGCTGGGATTAACCTTGGACAAAAACTTCTGTTTAAGTTCCAGACAGCCCAAATAATTATTCACACATCAGTCAAGAACCATGAAAACAATGAAAGAGAGAAACATATTTTGCCTGGTGTACTAATGTGTACTCAAGACTTCTAGTGTCTCTGGCTGCTCACAAAGCACAGACCTGCAAGAGTTCATGCAAACACCTGAATGCCTGCAGTCTTGCCAAGGAAATGTCTCACCACATCGAAATGCCACGTGTAACCAAAATATAGATAGGACAGAACTGTGGGCTCTCAGGAAGAAAATATAAATAAATAAACCCATTTGAAAATCCCAAGAATTTTCTAGCAAAACACTTTCCCACATACACACTCATAGCCTTTTGACTTGAAAGTATCACTGTGGACTGCTACTCTGGCTCCTTCATATCAACATACATAATTTCTTCAACTACATCTATAAAGTTCAACTAAGCTAAAGCAGAGCTACTATAAAGCCACTGAGTTTAATGCAAAGACTCTAAGTGGCAAATCACCCATGACATGATGAGGTAAGTTTCTCCCCTGGTTAAATACCCCATGTATTAAAATTCACTCTTAATTTATGGTTCCAGAGGGTAGATCTAGTAACAAACCAGCTCTAGTATGTAAAGTTTTGAACTTCTCAAGTTCAGCATGATTTATAGGACAGTAAAAGATTATACGTAGCATAAATAGTAATTTATTCTTTTCTTAAAGAAAAAGGGGGAAGAAAGCTAACCAATATTTTGTAAGATGTAACTGCTTTTTCCTGTTTTAAGATTTTGCTAAAAGTCCTGTTACAAAATTTCTTTGCCAGGCAGAGAGAATTCCACTTGAATTCTGCACAACCCCAAAATTTTCCTGCTGTTCTCCAGTGTCAAATACACCCAGCAGCTGTACATGATATTGATGTGTATTTCCAGTCATGCTCTTTCTTATTTCCATAGCAGGAATAGAGACCTACATTTATTTGTACTTCCAGGATGTCATGAACAAAGATGAAGAAAGTGAATTTGGAGAGCACTGTGAACTCTATGGGCCACTCTCATGGGAACCAGTTTCTAGGTGGCAACCACTGAGGTGGTTTAACACATCCTGAAACTGCTTTTTTAGGTCTGCTTGTTTTGATCCTTGTGCCTTCAGCATTTGCCTTAGGACATGGCACTGGAAGCACAGCATGAATACACCCAGCATGCTCTCTTACCGTGTTGAAGGATGTTATCCACACACATCAGTCTGAAAAAGTCCATCCTCATCCATCCTCATTAAGAATCCTAAGCTATTTCTTCACTAATCTTAACGGAGGATTTCATGTCACGGCAATTTCTAAGCCCAAAGGAAGCTGCATAGGGGAGTCAAAGTCATGGATACTTGCTTTTCATTTACTTGTTGAAATGCAGACATGGAAAACATGAACATATTTGATATAGTTAATAATTTAAAGCCAAGGAGAAGAGAACAGAGAAGGAATGACATTCCTTATTCCTCCCCATTAATGCTCTTTATAGATGCCTCTTTGAAAGGGTATCAACATCCATCAGCCCACAGAGCTCAGAGCTGGGCACACACCAGCTAGTTTTAAGGGGAAAAAAAAAGGGATTATTGCTTTTTACACTGAGAGCACAAAATGGTAGAATCAGCAGGAGGTGATTAGTGCCAAGAAGAGATGGGTTTTGTATGGCAAATTAACACAGAAAGCAATTTAAAAGATAGAATGAAATCAAAGATGCAGGTTTATAAAAGTCCCAGTCCTATCCCTGTAAAATCAAAGATAAACTTCCAAAAGCACTAAATCCCACGTAATCACTGTGAATTCCTATTTTCTTGAAAGGGAGCTGGATTAGGCCTCTAATTTGGTTCTGTAAAGTCTGTTTGGTCCAGGTGAACAACTGAGAGATGGACAATGTCCAAGGAACAACTCTATGACATGGTCTCTACATCCTCCACTACAACTTGCCAATGCAACCACTCTCCCTGTTACCCTCCAAACACTGGAGTAAAGCTATTTTTGCCCATTACTGCTAAATGCATTTTTGCCTTTGCCTAGCAAAAAGAGCAATATACATCTAATCTCACAAGTTCCCAGTGAGCCAAACACAAGATACTGTCCCTTGAATTCTTCCTGAGACCAACAAAGGCTTTCCATTATTTACAAATCAAAAGCATTTAGAGACAATCATCTTTATTTTTTTATTTAAAACAAGGAATGCCCTGTCACTATTATATAAGAAAAAATATATATCCACCTATTTATACCCATCTTAACCAAGCATTCCAAAAAATATAATTCCTATTCATGCAGGTAATTGCTGCACAAAATAATAATAATAATAATA